>NC_056598.1:1137175-1302175 GCF_018340385.1 Cyprinus carpio | reverse complement strand
TTTGACTTTATTTAAAGGTTAGAACAACATTAGAATATTTTAACTTAATTTTCACCTGAAAATAAATAACATTATTTAAACATTTATTATTAATATTCTTAATTTTCTTGTCATGATTAGAAAATTATTTGACGGTTACAAAAATGTTTCTTTGAACATTCATGGAGTACAAATAACATCATCAGAATATTTGGAGAATGTAGATCTAAGAACATTTTCTCAACGTTATGAGAACAAATATCACATAATAATAAAGTGAACATTTCATAAACATTAAGAATATTTTGTCCTAACATTTATATAACTTTTAAAACCGTTAGTGAAAGCTGTGCGAGTGTTTCCTGATGGCTGGAGGATCTCATGTGGATCGTCATCAGTGGCGGAAGAAGTACACAAATCAATGTATAGCTTAGCAGATTCATGCTTTTAAGCAAAAAACATGCTCATTCATGTCTTGTCGCTCAATATAAGCTTTTTGTTTGTTAGACAAAATTCCAGCATCAACCAGCCACGGTAGTATTCCTGAAAGCAGGCACTTCATAAAGACTTTGTATACAGATATCTGCAGCTGGTTGTAAAGGTGTTCTTCTTGTGTTTCTGCAGTGTTGTGTCCAGCAGGCGTCAGGATCAGAGAGAGCTTCAGTGATCTTTACACACACACGGTCTGGAGACACAAGCTCCTGTGCACACACAGAACGACAGCGACACGGAGCATAATAAAATTAGGGAATATATAAAAATACACAGCATACAACATAGACAGCACACAATATATGTACAGCTAAGCTATATTAATTATCCAAAGGAATGTGAATAAGGAATGATATACAAAGTAAATGTAAGTGATATTGCAGATGTTTGTATTGGACAGTATATGACATGTTTTATTGCATTTCATGTCTTGACATGATCAGTTAGGAAGTATTTATTCAGTATGGTCAATTCAAAGTGGCCATATTTGAGAAAAAAAGGAAAGAAATTTGCAGATTAAAATTAAATATATATATATATATATATATATATATATATATATATATATATATATATATATATATATATATATATATATATATATATATATATATATGTTAAAAAAAAATGTGTCTTCCGTATCTCTCAGTCAGTAGCACTTGAGTGATTGTATTTGTGTACCAGTGTTGGGAAGGTTACTCTGGAAATGTAGCAGGTTACAGATTACATGTACAGATTATATGTTTAATAATAATGTTAATTACTTTCTTAAAGTAACATAACATTTGATTACTTTTCTAAACTTCTGACGAATGTTTTGTCATGTAAAGCAGGAAGGGTTAACCTGACGAACTGTTTTATAACTTATGAACATAACACGGATGAACATGACGCGCCAATAAAAACGAACGCCGCAGTGCATCTCGGGAAATGGAGTTTTGTGCCGAAAATGCGCACATCGGATTTCTTGCAGTTTATTAATATTTCACAGTGCAAATGATGACAGCGACTCGATTTTAGCGACTCTCAGTGTCAAGATTAAGTTAAAAATACTAACACAAGCACATTCTCGCGAGGCTTCAGTGAGCGTCTCGTGTTCTCGCACTTTTTATTCACGAATGTACAAAACGCAGTCAACTTGTAAAACGAACGAGAAATGGTTTAAAACACACAAAATACCAGCACAGAATAAATGATATCTCTGAAGCGTCCGCCTGAGGAATGAACTAGTGTGTTGTTCTCTAAGAGCCGATTCTTTGAAGTGAACGAGAAGAGTCGACTCCCGCCGAGGAGAGCCGAGTCTTCAGACAGAGCCTTCTACTGTAGCCCAGTTTAGCAGTTATGAATGGTTTGTATGTTTTTTCTTTAGTGTTTTCATAAAAGTCTGCTCAAAGACAGGACTTATAATCACAGAGAGAGAGGAGAAATCTCTTCAGCACACAAAAGCTGAGGCATCTGATATTTCTGAATGACAGCCTGCACTAAAGACTGAAGTCTCTTAACGTTAACACTTTTGCCTTTATTTGTTTGATTTGTTTGCTGTGGTTCTGTGTTCAATTAAAGTTTTATTAAAATGTTAAATAATATTAACTCTATTTTTTGCAAAGAAAGAATTCATAGAAATAAGGCCTTTATAAAAAACACTGAATAAAAAAATTGCTAAAAATAGAAGGCTCCGAGTGATAACTGAAGAGCCATTTGGGAGCCGTAAGAGCCGACTCTTCTAAGGGAGCCGAGCCAAAAGAGCCGAATCCGAAGCGGAATCAAAAGAGCCGAAAAACAGCAGTCCGGTCAGTCAGGGTTGCCAGGTTTTACGCTAAAATCTCCTCAATTGCCAAAATACACGTTTTTGTTTCTGGTAAAATTCGCATTCCAGGGGCTAAATATCACGTTATTGGGAAAATCCACGAACATGAAAATATATATCTATGTAAAAATAAACCCAGGTTAAGGCTAGATGCTATACAGGTTCGTCCATGCACACATTAATATAGTGAACATTTTGTCACACTGTACAACAATAATTATTGTTTTTGCTTTTTGTAAGGGGTAGGTTTAGGGTTGGGGTAAAGTCTAAATGGTAGAAAATTAAATTTATTGTTAGCTTCCGGTTTAGCTGTATATCTTCTAGCCACAAAGTAGCAGGCAGACCGCGGACTTGGCAACACTGATTCCTGCGCCTTCGCGAACTCTCGCGCGTTTGTTTCTCGCGAGGTTTGCCTCGTCCGCTTTCAGACTCCATGATCCGCTGCCGAGCGGCGCGCCGCGATCGTTCATGACGCCCCTCTGCGCGTCGTATCCCCGCTCAGATGGACTAAAGAGCGATCCGCGAGGATGGAGAGCGTTAAACTGAAGAAAAGCAGCGCTCTGAGCGCGGCTTTGAGATCCGCGGCCGACGAAGAAGACGACGAAGGCCAGGGAGCGTCGAGCCCGCGTCAGAACCGGAGCCCCGCCGAGCTGAGGAGGAGGAGGGTGAGGAGGCACGCGTCTCTGGACCGGCACAGACACCGAGCCGCTGCTCCGCTGCAGCTGTGCGACCGGCAGTGGGTCCGCCGGGACCTGCGCCGCGGCTCCGTGCACGTCCACGACCGGCTGACGGTGCGCTCGCTCCCGCCGCGGCTCGTGTTGTGCACCGCGGACTGCACCGCGGCCGAGATCGCGCAGCGCCTGAGCGGCGAACCGGGCTCGGTCCTGAGGCTCACCCCCAGGACGGACGTGAACGGCCACTGCGACGGAGACCGGCTGCGGCTGCTGCTGCTGGAGAAGGACATCGACACCGAGCCCCGGGACGAGGACTCCGTCAAACCGTCCGCGGGCTCCGATGTGGAGAGCAGCAGCGACCTGAGCTCCGGGGCCCGGTTCAGCCGGCACCGGGACTCGCTCAGCGACGACATGACTCTGGGCACCGACGCCTCGGCGCTCGAGGGCCTGGACGCGTACGGCAGCTCCTCGGACGAGCTGGAGCTGGACTGTTCGGTAACGGACGGAGCCGAGGCGGGTCCCGCGGGTGACTGGGACTCCGGACCCGCGCTGTACGTTCAGCTGCACGGCGAGGCGGCGCGGCGCCTGGGGCCCGAGGAGAGGCCCCTGCAGCTCCAGAACGACTTCCTCTTTAAGCTGGGATTCAGGGACCCGTGGCGGGTTCAGGAGGAGGGCATGGACCCCGAGCTGGGCTCGCTGCTGCGCTTCTACGCAGGTAACCGTGTTCGCGTCACCAGGTGTTTACATCAGCGTCTGAACTGAGAGTAAACGCCGACTGTGGCTCATCTTCACGCTCTGCTGGCGGCTGCCAATCAAAAATCAGTTCCATTTCCAGAATCGGATACTTTGTGTCACATTGTGTTCATCTCTCGTTCAGGTGTCTGCGGAGTCATTCATTCAGAAACTGATTCGTCCAGCAGTGAAACGAGTCAGTCTAGAGTGAGTCAGTGAATCATTCCATGACATGTGTAGGTGTCTGATATTTCTCTTTGGAATTGTGAGAGAACTACAAACTCTATAAAAGTAAAGAAAAGTCTATTGATCCAGAATCGTGCAGCTCTATATTACACACACACAGCTCTTAATCAGTCCAGTTTTAATGCAGCCGCTGATTATTGTTCATGGTATTCAACAGCAATTAAATATTCAGCAGAAAGATATGTTTGATATCTAAATGTTTGATTCATTTTTTTAATCACATTTGAATCGATAAGAATGGAATTGGAACTGATAACATCCGAGCGATACCCAGCCCTAGTGATCGATCTCTTCATAACCTCCCTCAGGAGAAGTGTCTCGCTGACAGTTCAGTGTGTTTAGTGTCAACATCTGTCACCCTGCAGCACAAAACCAGTCGAAAGGGTACATTTCTCGAAATTGAGGTTTATACATCATCTGAAAGCTGAATAAATAATCTTTCCATTGATGTGTGGTTTGTTAGGAGGACAATATTTGTCTGAGATACAACTATTTGAAAATCTGGAATCTGAGGGAGCAAAAAAATCTAAATATTGAGAAAATCATCTTTAAAGTTGTTCAAATGAAGTTCTTAGCAATGCATATTACTAATCAAAAATTAAGTTTTGATATATTTACGGTAGGAAATTTACAAAATATCTTCATGGAACATGATCTTTACTTAATATCCTAATGATTTTTGTCATAAAAGAGAAACGTATAATTGTGACTCATACAATGTATTGTTGTCTATTGCTACAAATATACCTGTGCTACTGATGACTGCTTCTGTGCTGCAGGGACACAGATAAGGTGCTGTGAAGTGAATGTGAGAAATATTTGAGTTCTCCGTGAGATGCTGGCCGTTCAGAACAGACTCGTGCAGTGGCTTTGCATTGCTCTTTATACAGTTTTTTGCTTTACAAACGTGTGCATGCAGAAGATCTGAGGAGAGAGGTCACATGATGTCAGGGAGTTCGTTCATGTCCAGAATATTTCTACAAACCTTCATTTACTTGTTTACACCAGAAAGAGTTATAGATGAATAACATTGCCAATTTAACTTAACAGAAGTGTTGAGAAACACAGAATATCAGTGCACGTGACGTCAGGGTCAGTGGGTTGTTAAATGGCACGTGCGTGTCAAAAATAGTGCAACAACCCTTGATTTATTGACTTGCTTTAGAAAGAACTTGACAGATGAGTAACCTTTGCTTTGCAGTAATGTTTACATGCAGACAGAACATGTGTGCAGTCTGCGTGAGAGAGAGCCTCCAGGCACGGTCTATACAACTCCAGAACAAGCATGAATTCACAATGATCCTCCATGTTTACATTCCCATGGATCTCTCTCTCTCTCTCTCTCTCTCTCTCTCTCTCTCTCTCTCTTCTCTCTCTTTCTCTTCTTCTCTTCGCTCTCTCTTTACCTCTCTCTCTCTATCTCTCTCTCTCTCTCTCTCTCTCTCTCTCTCTCTCTCTCTCTCTCTCTCTCTCTCTCTCTCTCTCTCGTCACTGAGTCTCTGCTCCCACGGATGCTCATGACATGGTCACAAAACCATTGTGTGTTTGGACGGCGCTCTTGTTCCGGTCTGTTCATTGTGATTGTAATGAAAGGCTGAATGCTGCTGGTGCAGTGGAGGGTGAAGAGAGAGAGCTCTGGATATTTAGATGCTGTTCAGCGTCTCTCGCCAGCGTTCATTCATTCACGCCGCTGAGAACAACAGGGCTGTGAGGAAGGAAAGACTGGGACTCGCTGAGCAGAGCAGGACTGGATCTTAGCAACTGTTGGAGCCGTGGTCTTAAAAACTGATTTAAGAAGAGCTTTTACAGTGGATCAGATCCTCCTCTGAGACTGATATACTACATATGAAGCCTACTTTATTACATCGCTGCTAATCCTGTTTCTCACTCTTCTCTTCATGTCTTCTGTCTCTGATTGAGAGTTTAGAGTGTTTTCAGTAAAAGCTCTTTTAGTGTAATCAGCTTCAGCTGCTGCTTCTGGGGTCAGATCTTGAGTGATTTTGATCAAGTAAGCATCAGAATAACTGCAGTAATATCTCCAGATGAACTCTTACTGGACTGAAGCAGCTCAGCTTTACTTGATTCTCCATCAATCATGTTTTAGAGTCTCAAATCTGATCATCAGGATCTTTTGAGGAGCGTTTGTTTCCAGAAGCTTTACTTTCACTGTTCCTCCTTATGGTCAATGATCTTCACAAGCCTCCAGAACATCTCACATCTTCTGAGGAGCCTTTATTTCTTCATCTCTCAATCACTGCATTATATGTTTGGATCATTTACATCTCATCTCACTGAGACACATTACTGCAGATATAGAGCACAGACTCATATTTAGATCATTTAATATCAGCATCTGCTCTACTGTTAGAAAGATCTCACTGATTTACATCTGAATCTCATCATAGAAATATCAGCATCTGCAGCAAAGTGCTCCGTTTGAGTCTCTGAATAAAATGAAGCTGTTATTCCTGCATATTCTCACTGTTTCAGACTATATGAGCCATAAAAGCCTGATGATCAAATATGATACTCAACGCAAAACTTATTTTGTTTAAAAGTACAATAAACTCTTAGATTTAAAAAAAAAAATAAAAAAATTTTTTCATTTATTTGAATGCTTTTTAAAAAAAGCTACATTTCAGCAGTACTTTCACATGAGATGCTGTGTTATCCGTGATGCTTTAGAAATAATTCTGTTGTTCAGGAGCACGACTCTTTCTGTCTGTGGATCTGTGGCTGAGTTTTGAGCTTCTGTGGCGTCTGGCAGAGGTTGTGTTGATTAAAGCCGCGGTCCTGGGTCCGGGAATCTCAGGCAGCCGTGTTTCAGAGTCTGTAGACACACTGAAGTGCCACAGTTTGAGACATTTCCTATCCTGCAGATTGTGAATAATATGATAAATGGCTTACAGTTATGGATTTGATATGTAGCCTCAATGCTTGATTTGATATAAGAAGTATATTTCGCTGTTTAAATGACATTTTATTAATGTTTGATCTGACTGATAAAGCAGCTGATTAAGAGACCATGAAGAACAAATCAAGTTTATTAAAACAACTTCATACGATAAACATATAATATCTAAACATGTCATATTGCTGCTGTGATGCCGAGTCCTAAAGAAGACGCACACGAGGAAGAAAGACATGAAATATGAATGTTTATTCTCCTGATGAAGCGATGTTTACTCTGTAGCTGTGATAGTGCTCTTCACTCACACTTACATGATCCAGTCAGGATTAATATAACAACACTTCACAGGGAGGATGCATTTGTTAGCTACGCAAGTTAACAGTTACGGGAACAAATGCATTGCTCATTGTTAATGTTTATGTTGTGCCTTTATCTATGTTCGTGGAAGAAGAAAGCAGTTTGAATATGATCTTCATTATTAATCCGGTGAGCTGCAGGGGTTGTCAGATCAGTAATAGCTGGTAGTGGTTAGAAATGTTTGAGATTGATCATGAATGAGTGAAGCTGAAGTGGAGCTCTAGTGAGTGAGTGCCAGGATCAGTGATCGGAGAACAGCCGTTTCTCATCTTTCACAAGCGCTCGGGTTGTGTTCCCGTGTCCTTCTCAGAGCGGGTTATGAGTGTTCATGTCACACACACACATGCATTGCTCAGGTCATGTTAGCACAGACTCCTCGTGTCGAGTTATGTTGCTCGATTCAGCACCCAGGGGTTGGTTTTGGGACACGCACACGTATGTTAAGATCACATGATGATGCTGCTGTTGAATCTTTGTGTCACTGTGTTACATAACTGTATTAGTCTCTGACAAACAGCTCAGCCCGCTCAGGCTTGTGTGTGTGTGTGTGTGTGTGTGTGTGTGTGTGTGTGTCTAGTTCTCTCTCCGTGTCGTTCTGCTCTTTATCTCCGTCACGTGTCTGATTCTCTGCATGCGTTCACACGGAGTTTCATGAGTCAGTACAGTAGAAACACAGCTCAGAGGAAAAGGTTCGCTCTGTGAACACAATAAGCATTTTCAAAAACTGGTTGTGATGAGGCGACGTTATTTTTCTCACCCTTCAACCATCAGTCATTGAAAGGAAATGTAAAAGTGCAAAAGCATTAACAAATTACTTTCAGCACACCATGAATAACTCCTAGAGATCCAGCTTCTATCCGCATGCAGCAATATTACAGACGTGTTAAACATCATTATAGTAATATACTGTATGTCTGTATTTCATAACAAGTAAATTTTTTCGGCCTCTGTGTGAAAGCAACCTGGAAAGAGACGTGAGGATTTTTTTTTTTTTTTTTTTTTTTTTTTTTTTTTTGGGAGAGAAACTGAAAGCTTCTCAGTGTGTTATTCATGGTTATATTGTGAATCAAATCTGGAGAGCAGAACACAAATGCACAGTATATGTTAGGGCTGCACGATGTGTCGTTTAAGCATCGATATCGCGATGTACGAATCCACGATAGTCACATCGCAGGATTTGCGATGTAGGCTGTCGTAGTTGATCCGTTATTCATTAACCGTACGGGCCAGCTGCTCCCCGGCCCTTGACGAATGTGATTGGCGGATTAATTGCACAGCTTAACCATAGAGTGAAAGTTTATCATTTGCATGTGTTTTTTAAGTCCTGTCAGTTTAACAGGGCGCATATGAGAGAGAGAGAGAGAGAGAGAGAGAGAGAGAGAGAGAGAGAGAGAGAGAGCGCGCGCCCCCGGCCCCGGCTCACCTTCACCGTCTTCAAACAACACGAGCGCTGTCTTGCTCTCTCTCCCTCGCGCATATTAATCAAAATCAATTGACACGATGGTGTCGAACAAAAAAAAAAAAAACTATCCAGTGATGAAATGTTTTCTGTGAAATCTTGTGCGATATCCTAAACTGCCGAGATAATTACACAACGCGTGCCGTACACGTCTGATTCACGAACTAATGATTCATTTGAACCGATTCAATTTAATGAATGGTTTAAACATCTGACCTGTCCAACACTGAACTCACGAGACGTCTGAATTAGTGTATAAAAAAAATCTGTAACACTTTACAATAATGTTCTATTTATTAAACTATTTAACTACATTATTTTACATTTACTATTACTAAACTGCACTTCTACAACATTAATTTCAACATTTAGGCTATAGCCTTCATTGTTGAAATCAAAAGTTGTACAGTATTTCTTAACATAGTTAATGCACTGTGAAGTAACTACCAAACAATGAACAGCTGTGTTTTTATAAACTAAGATAAACAAAGATTAATAAATATAGTAACAAAAGTATTGCTCGTGGTAAGTTCATGTTAGTTAATATGTTAACAATTCAAACCATATCCTAAAGTTACAAACAAATAATTTACTCTAATTTAAATAATACTCTGATGTTTAAATCATTTAAAATGAATGTAAGTGTGCTCACCCCATTTTTGTTTGTAAGAAAGAATTAGATTAGATTTCATATCGCAATATATATCGCAGAAAAATAAAATATTGCAATGTAATTTTTTCCCAATATCGTGCAGCCCTAGTATATGTTGTCTTTTTTAAATTGCTTACAGAGGAATACAAAAGAAACATGAAATAATGCAGCGGGCTGAAAAGAGATATTCTACAGATATCGTTATATGACGTCACATTAATATACCAAACGTACGTTATTCTGCTGAAAATACAAAATGAATATTTACAGCCCATTCAGTCAAACTGATGGATAATGATTGTTTGTAGTGCAATCTTATAATTTTAAATGATTTGTTGTAGTGAAACTTCCCCGAACTGCGAGAGCCTCCCATAATTTAAAACGCAGTAGACTCGTTAGGAAAAAGGTGCATGCTGAAACTGAACTTTTTTATTTGTATTTCACTTTTAGTTTTTAAAAATGTATTACATCAAGTTAAACTAAACAAAAGCGAGAAATGCTGCATTGTAAATGTGTTTGAGTCAGTGCTGTGTTTCGGTGTGTAGCTGCTGTGTATGGAGCGTCTGCATCCAGATGAGGTTTTCAGGAGACTCCGCATCAGTGTGTGTGTGTGTGTGTGTGTGTGTGTGTGTGTGTGTTTCTGTACTGAAACTGTGACTGACATCAGAGCCATCACAGCGACTCATCAATTTACTGAAACAAAGTACACAAATAAGTCAAATAAGCATTCAGTGAATATCTGTTTTTTGCTAATGCTGCTATTTTGAAGCCAGTCTGTTTTTGACACAGAGCTGTGAATGTGGCACTGGACGCCCATCATTAGCGCTGTTAAACACACACGTTACACTGGTCTGAATGAGCGGAGTGTCCGTCTGGCTCTGCTGGATTTAAATCAGGCTTTTTATGTTGTGTTTTATAAGTCAATACTCCACAGAAGTGCCACCTAGACTCCAAGAACATTAAAAATATAACACAGATACTATAGTTCATTACTGTGAGCGGAAGATGTTGGTGGAACTGACTTCATACATTCACAAAACATTCATGCATTCACCGGATGATTCAAACACTCTCAGAACTAATGATGAATAGAAGTGCAGTTAGTGAAGAGATTCAGCTGAACGGATCATTTCTTTTCTGGGCCGCGCGGTGAGTTTTAGAGGCTTTGCTCATCTGTAGTATGTCATTCCCTGTCACGTTTACAGCATTCTTCAGACGTGTGTGTGACGTTTATGATGTGTGTGAACACACTCTTGTCAGGATGTTTGCACACCTGAGCGATGCTTTCAATCTGACGGGTTTGTTCAGGGACGTGTGCTGTTACACACTATTAACAGAGCCAGAGATTTCATTATAAATAACACATGCAAATGTTTCATTTTAAAATATTTAATTAGCTGTATATTAAAGCAACACATGGTATATAATATTGGCTTAGTCCTCTCAGCCAGAGCACAGCAGCTCGGAGAAGACTTACACTGCTTTTCTGACGTCTACGGGCCTCGTGTGTTTTGTCATGATTTTGACTCATCTTGATTTCAGCAACTGATGTGCTTCTGTGCTTTTCACCTAATAATAAACTACAGTTTCGGTTTGTTACTGTACGTGCTCAGAATATACACATGGGATTATTTTATGACATGTTTGCAGCTTAAAGGAGGTCACCATACACTGCCATCAGATTTTTTGTTGTTGTTGTTTCTCTTTTTGTGTTCCGCAAAAAAAGAAGGAAATAATCTGTAGGCTATTTTCTTAGAACAAGAATTAATTAGGCTTACTGAGTTTTCATGTGTGAACTTTCTCACAGATGTGAAGGGGTGAATAAACTCCAAGCAGATGAACGCCGCTGTCTGCTAATATTTGGGATGTATGGCAGTGTTTCTCTGGGGTTTTCATTCATTTTGTGCATTTGACACCCATGATTTATTCTAATGTTTGGGCATGTGTAGCACTTGTTCATGCTTATATCAGCAGCTGCCTATTATCTCCAGATGATTTCCAGAGCTGTGTGATTGTTTCATTTTTATTAATTGGCTCATTCTGTAGGTTAATGTCTTCTGTCATTCTAAACACTTAATTGAATTGATATTGTCACGTTTTGTTATATTGTATGACATCATCTCAGTGAAATGACGTTAGTGGCTAGGATTTTCTGTCTTCACTAGGGCTGTGTAAATTTAGAGCATCACTGATAAAATCTCATTCTTCCTCGTGTTCATTTAGTGACAAACTGTGTGAAACCTGATCATTTGGACTACTTGTACTTTCATTTTTATCTACTCTTTGTTTGAAAGGATGTTTCCCTCTGATAACAAATTTTTTTTGAGAAGTCATTTCAAATACTTAACTATGAAGGTATCTAAAATCTCTCGTGAAAGTTTCCGTTTTCGAAAAAAAAGAAAAGAGAAAGTGTTGTGATTGTGTAAAGCAGCTGTGGTGCGCGGCGCTCCTACATTACGTGTCACACGCAGTCATGAACCTTTTAAACCCCTGAAAGAAATTATTCAGGAGTTCTAGCCCCAGTATGTCACGCAGGCGGTTTCTCCAGTGCATGAGATCGCACGAGCAGAACTGGACAAATATAGCCTGGACGCACACCCTCTTCTGCTTTGTGCCGGATACCCAGAGGACTGCATCTGCCCTAAACCGCTCAAAACAGGATGAGGTGTCTAAAAACAGAGTCAAACCTCGGCCAGACCGCTGACCCGCGACCGCAGGGCGTCTGTCCCTGGACACCTTCACCACATTTCATGCTGTAGACAGACGTTTTCCATGAATTAGGGTTTAATGCAGAACACAACACGTACATTTGTTTCTCAATGGCCAATGTAAACTAAATTCTAGTTCACTAGTACTGATTGATGAATTCTCTTATTAATATACTGACTACTGAATTGTGTAATATTGACTGCTGAATTATGTAATACACATATTACCAGCAGCTGAATTCTGATTGTTGGTAGTACAGACTACTGAATTCTGCCTTTTTTAGTAGCAGTAGTAATAATTCTGTTCTTTACTCGTTCTGACTGCTGAATTCTGCTGTTCACTAGTACTGACTGTTTTATCATCACTTAAAATCCATTTGACTTACAGCAGTGTCCAGTGTTTCCCATACATTGAGTTATTTGTGGCGGCTCGTCACAATATCAGAACTGACTGCCACCGATAGCTTTTCCAAAAGGCTTATACTTTGTTGAATAAACTGTGTACTGCACGTTTCAAAACTAAAATGCAGCGCGTGTTTTTATATTCATCTTTGAAAAGAACCGACCGTCTTCAGAAAAGCTTCGATGTCATTTATTATTTCGTCTTTTCTGTAATGGCCTGATAAAGCAGTGCTTATTTGATTACAGCTGTTACCGTGGAAACCGCTGTATCTCCGCTCCCACAGCGCCTCCTGCTGGCAGAGCATTAATCTGCGGGAAACACTGGTGTCTGTCAACAAACATGAACAAAAAGCATACTTCAGAGCTGTTTTGAGAAGGTGCTTAAGTTTTGAACCGTGTATTATTACTCTAACTGTTACTATTATATCTTTTATGACATGGAGAAAAAAGTTAAAGAAAATTGTCCAAACATATCAGCCAAAAAAATCGGCATTATTATATCGGCCATCGCCTGCCTTTATTATCTAAATATTGGCATTGGCCAGAGAAAAACCCATATCTGTCGACCTCTACTGCCTAATTCTGCTCTTCACTTGTATTGACTGTTGAAGTATCCTTTTTCACTAGTACTGATTACTTACTTCTGCTCTCTATTAGTAACTGCCTCCTGAACTGGAGTCTCTTCTCTAGTTATGGCTGCTGAATTCTGCTCTCTACTCATCCCACTTACAGCGTTGTGGCTGGTGGACTAATTCAAGCCTCTGAACAGCCAGACGATTCAATGCAGAAAACTCAAATGAATTCTGTTATGTGAGCCTCACTTTATTGACTTGGTAAACTGGTTAAAAGCTCATCAAATGTGATGGTGTGACTCTAGTGGGATAGCCGTGTAGCTAACACCGCTCATGGTTCTGTCAGTCAGAGAAGAGCTCTCGCGCAGGAAAGGCTGTGGTTTCCTCTCTCAGGATCACACCCGGGGAAAAAGCACAACACGCCTAAATCATGCTTAAGATCCATGTGAGATCTGTCTGTGTGCCTGTCTGTCTACAGCGTCAGTATTTGTAAACTGCTATTTTAATTTCTGTTTCCTTTACTGTACAGATCACTACGTAACACAAGAGATAACACTGTAACTGATCATTTGTGAATAAGGTTGGGCTGATAGACATCACAATGTTTGAGCCGGCACTTCTACACTGGCAGGACAAAGCGACCATTGAAAATCATTTTAAAATTTCTGTCAGCTCGTCATAATAGAACGCGGAAAATAGATTTGTGGTGTCATTATAATCACTGAGTATAATGAGTTCTATTGACTTATCTATAGTGAGTCTCTATTATAGATCAGTGGTTCTATAGTATTTTATCGTATCGCTCGCATCCGGTGTAGACACGGTGTTAGGAATCATTAGTTGTTTTCCCTTATAAAGATTCATGCTTTGGCCATACCCCCCTAACCCCCATACCCCCCGCCTCACCCACGTCATCGTCCATCACAAATGTAGACATCGTCTGATGCGAAATTTGTAGACATCGCTATAATATATAATAATGAATATATATATATATATATATATATATATATATATATATATATATATATATCTATATATATATATATATATATATATATATATATATATATATATATTATAATATGAATAATAACAACAGAAAGCCTCAGACCTGCTTGTGTGAGGTGTTGTTTGAAATCAGGTTTCAGGTTGGGGTGTCATGTTAAACCTGTGCTGAAGGTTGTGCTGTAAAGTGGGCTCCAGCGCTCCATGTGGTGTACCGTGGGGTCCTGACCCACATACTGCTGCTGCTTTTGGGTCAGATCTGACTTGTTCTGTCTTAGAATGAAAGCAGAAATGTTGCTGCCCAGTTAAAGTCAGCTGAGATCTCACTGAGATACACGAGAGAACCACATCTCACCATTCAGTGCAGGATCAATACCGCACACGAGTCAGAGATTACTGATAAATCAACCCGTTTTGATAAATTCGAGTTTATGGCAGAAAATATTGTATATCTGTGTATCAATGGCGAATGTAAACTCACTCCATACAGCCTAGAGCTCTGCTGATTATTTAATGCATTCAGACATGTTATCTGAATTCTGATCTGGTACTGACTAAATCTTTCTCCACTAGAGCTGACCTGCTGAATTCTGTACTATACTAATACTGACTGTTAAATTCTAAGCTTTACCAGTACACATTGCTGTATTCTGCTTTATAATAGTACTGACTGCTTAATTTCGGTTTCCTTCTCTAGTTCTGACTGCTGAATTCGGTTATTTACTAGTACTGACTGTTGATTTTTGCTCTCAGTAACTCTGAATTCCATTCTTTACTAGAACCAATCGCTGGACTCCACTCGTGACTAGACCCGACCGCTGGACTCCACTCGTGACTAGACCCGACCGCTGGACTCCACTCGTGACTAGACCCGACCGCTGGACTCCACTCGTGACTAGACCCGACCGCTGGACTCCACTCGTGACTAGATCCGACCGCTGGACTCCACTCGTGACTAGACCCGACCGCTGGACTCCACTCGTGTCTAGAAACCGACCGCTGGACTCCACTCTTGACTAGAACCGAACCGCTGGACTCCCACTCGCGACTAGACCCGACCGCTGGACCTCCACTCGTGACTAGACCCGACCGCTGGACTCCACTCGTGTCTAGAACCGACCGCTGGACCTCCACTCCTGACTAGAACCGACCGCTGGACTCCACTCGCGACTAGACCCGACCGCTGGACTCCACTTCGCGACTAGAACCGACCCGACGCTGGACTCCACTCGCGACTAGACCCGACCGCTTGACCTCCACTCGCGACTAGACCCGACCGCTGGACTCCACTCGCGACTAGACCCCGACCACGCTGGACTCCACTCGTGTCTAGAACCGACCGCTGGACTCCACTCTTGACTAGACCCGACCGCTGGACTCCACTCCTGACTAGAACCGACCGCTGGACTCCACTCGTGACTAGACCCGACCGCTGGACTCCACTCGCGACTAGACCCGACCGCTGGACTCCACTCGCGACTAGACCCGACCGCTGGACTCCACTCGCGACTAGATCCGACCGCTGGACTCCACTCGTGACTAGACCCGACCGCTGGACTCCACTCCTTGACTAGAACCGACCTACGCTGGACTCCACTCGCGACTAGACCCGACCGCTGGACTCCACTCGCGTCTAGAACCGACCCGCTGGACTCCACTCTTGACTAGAAACCGACCGCTGGACTCCACTCCTGACTAGAAACCCGACCGCTGGACTCCACTCGCGACTAGACCCGACCGCTGGACTCCACTCGCGACTAGAACCGACCGCTGGACTCCACTCGCGACTAGACCCGACCGCTGGACTCCACTCGCGACTAGAACCGACCGCTGGACTCCACTCCTGACTAGACCCGACCGCTGGACTCCACTCGTGACTAGACCCGACCGCTGGACTCCACTCGCGACTAGAACCGACCGCTGGACTCCACTCGCGACTAGACCCGACCGCTGGACTCCACTCGCGACTAGAAACCGACCGCTGGACTCCACTCGTGACTAGAACCGACCCGCTGGACTCCACTCGCGACTAGAACCGACCGCTGGACTCCCCTCGCGACTAGACCCGACCGCTGGACGTCCACTCCACTCGCGACTAGAACCCGACCGCTGGACTCCACTCGCGACTAGACCCGACCGCTGGACTCCACTCGCGACTAGAACCGACCGCTGGACTCCACTCCTGACTAGACCAGACTGCTGAATTGCATGTAATCGTTTGTTTCCAGTACAGAGCAGCGTAAACCAGCAGTTTCGTGTCGTGAACGGAGATGCACCTCTGAAGCTGTATTGCATGTGTTGACTGTAGGAGTGGATTGGGGAAGTCACTCTCATGTTTTTCTCTGTTTTTGCAGGAAAAACCTCACAGCATTGAGAACTCAGAGCGCATCCAGCTCTCCGGAACATATAACGTACGGAAAGGAAAGCTGCAGCTGCCGGTGAACCGCTGGAGTCGACGGCAGGTGATTTTATGTGGCACTTGTCTGATGGTGTCCTCCGTGAAGGCCAGCCATACGGGCAAGATGCACATCCTGCCACTGATCGGAGGAAAGGTACTGAACTCCTGTTATATGAGGGATGTGTGTCCCAAACCAGTGATCCTACAGCATCCCTCCCAGAGCACACAGTGGTCCGAATAGAACAGATTCTCTCTTCAGCCGTCCGACAGGATTACCTACAGATCCCTTTTACTGCTTAAAAAATTGGTTTTAGTGTAATTGATTAATTACTGAAAGAAACTAACCTGCTCTAGTTTAGATTCAGACTTTTGCAGACCATAAGAATGAAAGGACAGGATCTGGAACTAATTTGTTGGCCCAGTCTTTAAAAAAAAAAAAAAAAAAATTAAGTTGACTGCAATATTCACAATATTCACTTTATATTGCTTACATGTGCTGAACACCAGGTTATGCTTATGTAGCATATATATATATATATAAACATGTCAACAATATATATTTTATTTATATATGCAAATTCATTAAAACAACATATTTACAAAAAAATCTATATGTTTGTTTTTTGTAATTTTTTTTTTTTTAATAAGTGTGTCTTTTATATATACTTATGCAAATTTTCAACATAAAAATGGAATGATAATGATATGTTTTAGAATGGACAGAAATGTGTCCAAATATGTATTACACATACTTAAACATACATAATTTTTTGGACTAGATTTATATTCTTATATGAAATTCTTTAATTTTTTAACAGGTTTCATGTAAGTTTGTTTGTCATGTGACGACATATATTTCATATCTGGAAATTTTATTGACATGTAAGCGTATGGGCCAGATCCGGGTTACTTTACCAGCGAGCGCAGTGAGGGGACAGGTATAGTGGACACTGTTTAGTGAGGTGTAAGGCTCTCTCTGGTGGTTTTTTGAGAGTTGATGATGAAGTGCTAAACAAACAGAGTGTGTTTCATAGTCTCTCAGTGTTTATTTCTGTTCTAGACTGCTAGACTAAATATTGAGTGCTGTCTGCCATGATCTAAACAGACCTGTGACGCTGATGAACACTCATCACTGCGTTTTCGCTCTGGTGACAGTGTGTGTGTGTGTGTGTGTGTTCAGGTGGAAGAGGTGAAGAAACACAGTCACTGTTTGGCCTTCAGCTCGGCGGGACCTCAGAGTCAGACCTACTACATCAGCTTCGACAGCTTCACCGAACGCCTGCGCTGGCACCGGCAGGCGGCGAAGGTGTGTCTGTGTGTGTGCGTGTGTGTGCGTGTGTGTGTGTGTGTGTGTGTGTGAGTGAGTGTGTGTGTGTGTGTGTGTGTATGAGAGAGCCTAGTTGGGAGTCCTACTTTAGCATACTCCACCACGAAGGCAGCATCCCAAACAAATGAAAGTAGGTCAGCCTATTTTCCGGCGGAGACGGCTGTGTGTCGTGAGACGTGTCTGGTCCTCCGGGAGCCTCAGATTAGAAAAGCCTGGGTTAATGTGATCACGCATGTGTTTAGACTGAATCACCGTGTCATGTGTTAGTGCCGTTTACTGAGTCACATTCACATTCTGTCCATTACAGTGTGAAATACAAACAGTAAATGTGACCCTGGAGCACAAAAGTCAGTTTTTTTAAACTGATATTTATACATCACAATCTCTCCATTGATGTGTGGTTTTGTTAGGAGGACAATATTTGTCTGAGATACAACTATTTAAAAATCTGGAATCTGAGGGTGCAAAAAAAATCTAAATATTGAGAAAATCGCCTTTAAAGTTGTTCAAATGAAGTTCGTAGCAATGCATATGACTAATCAAAAATTAAGTTTTAACATATTTACAGTAGGGAATTTACAAAATATTTTCATGTAACATGATCTTATCTTAATATCCTAATGATTTTTGTCATAAAAGAGAAATGTATAATTGTGACTCATACAATGTATTGTTGTCAGTCTAGACTACGATCTGCTTTACTTGTAATAATCAACCCTCTACATTGTGAGTAAATCACTCGCATATACGACTAAATCTTCACTCTGGGCAACTAATTATGTCTAATATTAGCCGATGGCTAATAAATTCTCAGATTTTACTCACTAGGGTGTGAGTTGGAGGCTAAGTGTAAGTTTAGCACAGATATATTTTTACTCGCTGAACACTAACTGAGCGCCTCGGAGTTTCACTCTCCGTGAAGAGATCTGTGCTGTTTCTCAGTTCATCTGAATGGATGTGCAGCGCACCTGTATTTGACGTACTTATGGTAAGCTCTAGTGTGAAGGAGAGCGGCTCGCCGTCGCTGTGTTTTCACACACACGCAGAGAGAGAGAGAATTGATGCGCAGCATGTAAACAATATTCTTCATTGTATTTTCCTGTCAAAATAATGGTATTCCTTTGGAATTCTTCAGCTTTTAGGAACTGTCGGGTTCTCCAGTAGTGGGCGGAGCTAATGTGCAAACGACAATCTCATTGGCTGGCGCTCACCTATTATCCTCTCTGTTTTGATTTCAGCAAATCAGTTCTGAGCGAACACACACAACCTGATTAATCGTGACCTAGTGGTTAGAGAGTTTGACTCTTAACCCTAAGGTTGTGGGTTTGAGTCTCGGGCCGGTAATATCATGACTGAGGTGCCCTTGAGCAAAGCACCGAACCCCCAACTGCTCCCTGGGCGCCGCAGCATAAATGATACCCACTGCTCCGGGTGTGTGTGTGTGTGTGTGTGTGTGTGTGTGTGTTCACTGCTCTGGGTGTGTGTTCACTGCTGTGTGTGTGCACTTTGGATGGGTTAAATGCAGAGCAAACGGATTCTGAGTATGGGGTCACCGTACTTGGCTGTGTGTCACGTCATTAAAAAAAATATATATTCATGATTCCAAAGCTCATAAATCCTTAGTAATCCTTCATGCATGTTATAGTTCTTATTAGTAGAATGCATATCATATATCACTGATATTATCTTATCAGTATTTTTGTTAGTTTTTTTCCCAATATTTTTTTACAGAAACACTGAATGACCAAAAAATAGCACCACCATCAGTCCAGTTACAATGGTCAGTTAAAATGACTAATATGCATCCAACACATGGTTATCAAGTTGATGTTGAGTGTACTTTCAGATATTTAAAAAAACTGCCATTTTACAAACATTTAGTATATATATATATCAGTCTGGCGATTAAACAAAAACATTTACTAGCCAATGATGATTCAATTGTCAAGGTGTCCGTAGAGGGTTGTGACTGCTTTTGTGCTGCAGGGTCTTTAATGTGCGTCACTGTTACAACCCTGGCTCTAGGGATGCAACATAAAGGACACAAAACAAAAGTATGCCAATCAAAATAAGTTTATTTTAATAACAAAAGGGAAAAAAAAAGGGACTGGAGAAGCAGAAACACTGCTACTGCAGTGCTGGCTGCAAAAACGAGAGAGACCGAGCAAGAGCATGTGTGTCCTAGATTTAAAGTGACTCCCTTCAGGTGGATCCAATTAACCTGTTAATTGCAGGAGAGTGACCAGGGAAACTGCAATGAAAACACAGATTAAAACACTCCCACATAACAGTCACAGATCACTGTAGTATGTAATAATGTGTGTGTGTGTGTGTGTGTGTGTGTGTGTGTGTGTGTGTGTGTATGTGTGTGTGTTCACTGCTGTGTGTGTGTGTGTGTGTGTTCACTGCTGTGTGTGTGTGTGTGTGTGTGTGTGTGTTCACTGCTGTGTGTGTGTGTTCACTGCTGTGTGTGTGTGTGTGTGTGTAGGTGGTGTCTCAGAGGATCAGCTCGGTGGATCTGTCCTGCTGTAGTCTGGAGAAGCTGCCTCCTAATCTTCTGTACAGTCAGGATCTGACGCACCTCAACCTCAAGCACAACTTCCTTCCTGCTGACCAGACGCTGCTGCAGCTCCAGAGGTCAGTTTCTGAAGGCTTTCTGTCAGATCGGGTCAGTCTCGAGGCTCCTGGCGTGTGTTCTTCATCCGCTCTGCTCTAATCAAACGATGTTCAGTCACACTTACAAGAGTCGAGAGTATTCACTCAAACGTGTCAAACTCAAGAAGATTCACTCGAATAATAGTTCTGTGACGAGAGGGCCAGCCGAGGCCGTGCAGTAGATGCTGCAACTTCTTTCTTGATTACATCTGGAAAAAAAAAAAAAAAAAATGTGTGTATATATTATTATTGTTATAATTTGCTAAGTTATTAACGTGTTACATTTTATTAATTCAACTGATTAGACATCCTTTTTGATTATTAAAATTGAATTAAACCATTACAACAGTTAAATTAAAATTGAAAACATGCAGTTTGGGAAGAAAATAAATGGCCCTAGATATTTAATCTGTGTAGTAATAGCACTTAGAAGTATTAAGGACATGGATGCGGATGGAAAGGTGATTGGCGTGCGCTCTGATGATGTCATCTCTCTGCAGATTCTCCCGCCTGCGGAGCCTCAATCTCTCTCATAATCATCTGGGGAGCTTCCCGCTGCCCATCTGCTCCATCAGCTCACTGACGGAGGTCAACCTCAGCTGCAACCGCCTGACCTCCGTCCCCCCCGACGTGGCCCTAGCATGAGCCAGTGAGTGTCACATGATCACGTCTCGTCCAATCCAATCAGACTCCGACATCACAGAGAAATCGCTCAGATGTTACAGATATATTGTTGTGAGGAACACCTCTGCAGTGACTTTCCTTATTTTACTTTTATGAATAATATTAACCAATAATATTAAGTCTAACAGTAAAAAAATTTTAAAGAACATTTAATGTATTTACATTATACAACATATGTAATATATAATATAAAAAAAAATTATATATATAGGGAGAACCGAGCATATTGTACAAACAAGAGTACATAAAGTATAAACACATGTCAGAGGTATATAAAAAAGAAATACAGAAAATCATTGTAAATTTTAAACAATTGGATAGTTCGTATTGCTTTCAAGTTTTTAGATATTGTTCCTAATATAAATATTAATGTCAGTTTTAAATGATTCAAACAGTGATTTCTTTTCAAACCCCATGACTGTAAGAATCATTAAGATAATTATTAAATCAACAAATGAATGCTATATTTTTGATTCTCATCTAATCAGAAACACTGTACTCGTGTGTGGTGTGGAGCCCCCTGCTGGACAGTGTGCACAGGTTCACTACAGTGTGTGTGTGTGTGCGTGTGTGTGTGTGTGTGTCAGACTGCAGACGCTGGTTCTGGACGGTAACCTGCTGTCGGCTCTCCCGGTGGAGCTGGGCCGTCTGCAGCGGCTGGTCTATCTGGGTCTGTCCTTCAATGAGTTCACACAGGTGCCGTCGGTGCTGGAGCGGCTGCCCGCCGTCGAGAGGCTCTGCATGGCTGGGAATAAAGTGTGTGTGCTGACGCTGCAGGCCTTCCGTCTGCTGACGCTCAAACACATCGACCTGCGGTGAGAACACACACACACACACACACACACACACACACACACACGCACGCACGCACACATGCACGCACACACAAACACACACACAGACACACACACACACAAATAACTCTAACACACAGGCAGCTCTTTATTCTTATAGAAAGTAAAAACAGCAAAGGTAAAAAATAATAATTAGATGCATTAGTGTATTTAATGTAATAATTCTGATGTCATGGTATCAGAAAACAACAAACAATACTTCTACAGCTGTGAGAGAGAAAAAACCATGTAGTGACAGAAAAGTGCAAATGTGCTTTTTGGTAAGTATCATATTTGATTTTGATTTTGCTTTTATGGCTCATATAGTCATAAAAACAAAAAGCTTTTATGGCTCATATAGTCTGAAACAGTGAGAATATGCAGGAATAACAGCTTCATTTTATTCAGAGACTCAAACGGAGCACTTTGCTGCAGATGCTGATATTTCTATGATGAGATTCAGATGTAAATCAGTGAGATGTTTATAACAGTAGAGCAGATCCTGACATAAACTGATCTGAATATGAGTCTGTGCTCTATATCTCCAATAATCTGTCTCAGTGAGTTGAGATGTAAATGCTCCAAACATATAATGCAGTGATTGACAGATGAAGAAATAAAGGCTCCTCAGAAGATGTGAGATGTTCTGGAGGCTTGTGAAGATCATTCCTCCGCTGAGGAACAGTGAAAGTAAAGCTTCTGGAGACAAACGCTCCTCAAAAGATCCTGAGGATCAGATTTGAGACTCTAAAACATGATTGATGGAGAATCAGGTAAAGCTGAGCTGCTTCAGTGCAGTAAGAGTTCATCTGGAGATATTACTGCAGTTTTTCTGACCTTTACTTGATCAAAATCACTCAAGATCTGACACCAGAAGCAGCAGCTACAGTTACACTAAAAGAGCTTTTACTGGATAAAACACTCTAAACTATTAATCAGAGACAGAAGCAGTGAGGAGACCGAGTGAGAAACAGCTTTAACAGTAAAAAGACCGATCATTGAGAGAAATCATATCTGTGTCCCTGCAGCACAGAAGCAGTCATCAGTAGCACAGGTATATTTGTAGCAATAGACAACAATACATTGTATGGATCACAATTATAAATTTCTCTTTTATGACAAAAATCATTAGGATCATTAAGATAAGATCATGTTCCATGAAGATATTTTGTAAATGTCTGCTACTGTAAATATATCAAAACTTAATTTTTGATTAGTAATATGCATTGCTAAGAACTTCATTTGAACAACTTTAAAGATGATCTTTCTCAATATTTAGATTTTTGTTGCTCCCTCAGATTCCAGATTTTCAAATAGTTGTATCTCAGACAAAATACGGTTCTCCTAACAAACCAGACATCAATGGAGAGATTATTTTTCAGCTTTCAGATGATGTATGAATCTCAGTTTCATAAGACTGGCTCTTATGATGGTGGTGTATGATCCAGTAGGTGTACAGTGTTGATGGGTTTGCAGTGTTTGTCATGTGTGTACAGTGAATGCAGTGAGTTGTTTCTCCGTCTCTAGTCTGAATCAGATCTCGGCGGTGCTGCGCGAGCCGGAGTTTCTGCATCACGTGACACAGCTGGACGTGAGAGACAACCGTCTGAGTGAGCTGGACGCGTCCGTCTTCCCACGGCTGGAGGTGCTGCACTGTCAGAGGAACCGCCTCCAACGTCTGCGTCTGCGCGGCTGCGCTCTCAAAGCCCTCTACGCCTCCAGCAAATACGGTACAAGACGCAGCATCACTGCTCACAGTAACACACGGCACCGTCTGACCCCCACTGACGCTCACGCGCTTTCTGTCCCCAGAGCTGCAGGAGCTACACCTGAGCCCCGCCGCCGCCAGCCTCACACACCTGGACATCTCCTCCAGGTGCGTTTTGATATCAGCAGATGTGAAATCACTGCAGACGAAACACACATCATGACACCACTGTCTCTCGTCTGCTCTCTCGCAGGAACTGCATGAAGGCTCTTCCTGATTGGCTGAGTGACAGCAGGAAGCTGGAGGTTCTGGACGTCAGTCACAATCACATCACTGAGCTTCCTCCGTGGTGAGTGTGTGTGTGTGTGTGTGTGTGTGTGTGTGTGCGTGTGTGTGTGTGTGTGTGTGTGTGTGAGAGTGAGCTTGGTGTGTGAGTGAGTGAGTCAGTGAGTGAGATGAGTGAGAGTATGTGTGTGTGTCCAGCGCTGCGTGTGTTTGACGTTCTCTCCGTCCTCAGGCTGCTGTGGGCAGTGTGAGTCTGAGGAAGATCCTGGCGGGTCATAATCATCTGAAGCGCGTCCTGCGGAGCGTGTGGGAGCGTCCAGTGCTGGAGGTGCTAGACCTGCAACACAATCACCTCACCGAGCTGCCCTGCAACCTCTTCCTCAAATCAGAGAGGTCACACACACACACACACACACACACACACACACACACACACACACCACACACTCTCACTCACTCACTCACACACACACACACACACACACACACACACACACTCTTCTGCTCTCATTTCTACACACACACACACCACACACACACACACACACACACACTGAAACACGTCAGTAAGAAGTATATGTAGAATGTTAATGTCATATCGTCCAGCCTTTCTTCTGTCTCTGCTGGCTCTGAATACGGTGTGGTTTGTGTTTAGTTTGCGGTGTCTGAACGCGTCTGCTAATAAGCTGGAGAACCTGCCGGCGTCCAGCCTTTCAGAGGAGAGCAGCAGCGTCCTGCAGGAGCTTTACCTGACCAACAACCACCTGACCGACAGGTGTGTGCCGCAGCTGACCGGACACACACACCTGAGGATCCTGCACATGGCCTACAATCACCTGCAGACCTTCCCAGCCTATTCTCTGAAACATCATGAGAAAAACTGTCCCACTGGAAGAATAACGAGTCTTTGCGCTGAACTCTACACACACGCCGGAAAATCAGGACAAACTTGTGTTCTTACTTCAGTCCAGTACCCAGAGCATATTATTTAGTGGAAAGAAGACATTAATGAAATCTCTCTCTACCGTTATGTGAACACGAATACATTAGTATTATATTTTACAACTTCAAAATAATATAAAAAATCAAAATGTTTTTTCTTCACATTTTTGTTTCACATGATTGATGTTTTAAGAAATAATAAAAATTTAAAAAATCTTCTAAAGCAATTATGACTGATCTCAAATTGAAAATTATGGTTTTTATTTTTATTCACAAACTGATTCATTTTACTCTTATGACACCGCTTGATATTAAAATATTAATGTGAAATACTACTCTGTGAGCGGATCTTTTCTAGATTGTCTGTGTGGTTTGTCACTTCCTCTTTCTCTGTTAAACTGAGTCAGCGTTTGAGCACAGGATCGGGACGTTTCTGAATGAATATATTCATCAAATCAATGTTCTCGCTCTGCTCCGCAGAAAATGGCCAAGCTGGAGGAGCTGGAGGAGCTGGACCTGAGTGGGAACAGGCTGAAGGCGGTGCCCACCACCATCCTGAACTGCAGACGCATGCACACGCTAGCGGCTCACTCCAACTGCATCGAGGTGTTCCCCGAGGTCCTGCAGCTCCAGGAGATGAAGGTCTGATCACACACACACACACACACACTCACACATGCATATTATATCTGACACAGTCAACACAACCACAGAATGTTAAAAACCAGCAGAGAACTTCACATTACTTTGTTTCTGTTGACAGAACTGTTTTTAATTCTCTAGTTTGTGAGTATTGTAGTGCAGCAGATCTGTTTACTGTCCCGTGCTGTGTGGTGTTTAATATGCAGTGATGTATGGATGTTTTTTCTCATGTGTGTGTGTGTAGTGTGTGGATCTGAGCTGTAACGAGCTGAGTGAGATCACTTTACCTGACAGTGTACCTCCTAAACTTCAAGAGCTGGATCTGACGGGAAACCTGCGGCTGAACCTGGACCACAAGACCCTCGAGCAGCTCAAGTAAGAGCATGTGTGCATTTCTTTCTGCTTAAAATGAGTGATGTCAGATTAACACTACGTTTGGTATTAATAATTACAAAAAAAACATGCACAAAAATAATAGTGCTAAAAAAAATCAGCAATTAGGGATTTTCCTACAATTGTAAAAAACGTGTTATTTTGCTCAGAGCATTCGATTGAATAGGTTACAAAATGTTACGAAAAAAAAAAAAAAAAAAAAAAAACATTAACTTATCAAGCCACTTCTAATATCTGTCCAATGCTTTCGGCATAATCTGATATAATAATTTATTTGAAATGTCTTCGTTTGGGCCAGTGTTATTTTAGTATCTTTGAGATACGATTGTAGTTTTTATTAATATTTTGAATTCGTTTATTTTTATATTTTAATTTTAAGGTTTTTGTATTTTTTTTTTAATTGTTTTTTAGATTATTAATTTTTGTTTTTTTTTTTTATGTCTAAATAGTTTTGATTTTGGTTTTGGTTTTTATATGATCAAATTAAACTAACTAAAATGAGAAATGTTGCACTGGCAACCAAATGAAATAAAAAGTGATCAGTTTTACTAAATACATAGTGTCTCAGCAATCATGTGATACAAAGGCTCTCTGGAAAACACTGCAGTTTGGTTTCGGTGGCTTTAAAAAAAAGTTATCAGCCACCGGTCTGTAATGTTTTATTTATTTGCCAAAGCCGTTTACTCGCTTGTAAAGTGTTTGGACCATGCTTGTGTATTGTGTGCCATGTAATAATACATGATATCTTCCACATCTTTTCAGTAACATCCGCTGTTTTCCGGATAGACCCGCCCCCTTCCAGTCGTTTCTCAGCCAATGAGGCGGCAGGAGGGCCGGCTGTCTGGAGTCACGGCTTCACCGAAAGCCTCGGGCATCAAGAACAAGTGAGTGTGTTGTGGATCTCAGCGCTCGGAGCTGCTGGGTGTGTGTGGCGGTCACTGAGTGTGTGTGTTTGTGTCTGCAGACTGTGTGTGGCGGCGCTGTCGGTCAACAGCTTCTGCGGCAGCAGAGAGGCTCTGTACGGTGTGTTTGACGGCGACAGGAACGTGGAGGTGCCGTATTTACTGCAGTGCACCATGAACGACATACTGGCCGAGGAGCTGCACAGGACCAAGAGTGAGGAAGACTACATGACCAACACCTTCCTCGTCATGCAGAGGTGATGCATACAAAATACTAGGGCAGTTGATTTAACACATTAATGTTGTTCAATTGCTATTGCTTCAGTCTGCTGGTCCTGGCCTAATGTGAAATACTACTTTGTGGGCGGATCTTTTCTAGATTGTCTGTGTGGTTTGTCACTTCCTCTTTCAGTTCTTCTACATGTACAGTACATACATACAGAGAATCGAAATTGCGTTACTCTCAGACCCATGGTGCATACAGATAACACTAACAGTACAGCCTAAAAATACAGACAGATACAGATCAAATATAAAAACACAACTATACAAATAAGGGCATGTAAAAAAAAAAAATAAAAATAAAGTTAAATAAAGCAGCGCAAGGCACATAGCGGATAGAGTGCAAACCAGTGAGGTGAACAAACAGTGCAGATAAAAAGACTGTATTGCAAAAAAGCTTATTCAATCTGATTAAAGTGACAGGGCTCAGAGAGCAGTTCTTTTATTTAACTGACTGAAGAGGCAGTAGAATGATGTCAGTTCTATGCTGAATGAGGTAGTGAGCAGACAATGCTGCACAAAGTGACTGGTGCATGTCACCGTATGTTAGTGGAGGGGGGGTGGAAGGACCTGGAGATGAGGGATCTCTGGGGGGGGGGGTTCATAGTTCAGTGGTTGCCTGTGGCAGAAGAGGGAAGGGGGTGCAAGTTCGGGAGCGAGTTCAGCTTCCTGATGAATGAAGCTGTCCTTCAGTCTGCTGGTCCTGGCTGGAGAACTCCACGGTCTCCTCCCTGATGGCAGCAGACTGAAGAAGCTGTGTGACGGGTGTGTGTGGGATCACCTGCAATGCAGAGGGCTTTGCGAGTGAGACGGGTTCCGTAAATGTCCTGGAGTGGGGGGGGGGGGCACCAATGATCTTCTCAGCTGCGCTCTCCTGAAGTCAACAACAATCTCCTTCGTCTTCTCCACGTTCAGAGAGAGATTGTTGTCACTGCACCACCCGGCCAGGCGGCTCACCTCGCTCCTGTAGTTTGTCTCATCTCTGTTGCTAATGAGACCCACCACAGTCGTGTCATCCGCAAACTTGATGAAGAGGTTGGAGTTGTGTGACGTGTGCAGTCGTGGGTCAGCCGAGTGAAGAGGAGGGGGCTCAGCACCCAACTTTGGGGGGCCCCAGTGTGATGGTGCTGGATGTGTTACTGCCGACCCGTATTGCCTGAGGTCTTCCAGTCAGAAAGTCCAACAGTTGCACAGCGAAGTGTTTGAGCCCCAGCTGGACCAGTTTGTAAATGAGCTGTTGAGGGATGATTGTGTTGAATGGCTGAACTGAAGTCTATGAACAGCATTCTGACGTATGAGTCCTTTTTCTCTAGATGCGTGAGTGCTGAGTGGAGAGTAGTTGAGATGGCATCATCGGTTTGACCGGTTGGACCGATATGCAAACTGGAATGGGTCCAGGGAGGGGGGGAGGACAGACTTGATGTGGTGCATGACTAGCCGTTCGAAGCACTTCATGAGGATGGGAGGTAAGTGCAACAGGACGGTAGTCATTGAAGCAGGATGGAGATGGCTTCTTCGGGACTGGGATGATGGTGGTAGCTTTGAAACATGTGGGAACAACAGCCTGACTAAGTGAGATGTTGAAAAATGTCTGTGAAGACATCAGTGAGTTCTGCTGCACAGTCTCTCAGTACACGCCCAGGAATGTTTGTCATGTCCCGGAGCTTTGCGTGCACTTGATCCTGCTGAAGGATCTCCTCACGCTGTCCGGGGTCAGCATCATCACCTGGTCACCGGGAGGAGGTGGAGTCTTCTGTGCAGTGGTGCTGTTTTGTACCTCAAAGCGAGCGAAGAGGAAGGTGTTCAGCTCGTTCAGCAGAGAGATGTTGCTGTCACAGGTCCGCTGTGGGGGCTTGTAGTCCGTAATGGTCTGTATCCCCTGCCACAGGCTCCGAGTGTCTCTGGTGTCGCTGAATCGATGGGTTATCCTCCTGGAGTACTGTCTCTTAGCCTCTCTGATGCCGCGGGATAGGTTGGCCCTGGCTGTTCCCAGGCCCCCCTCGTCTCCAGCTCTGAAGGCAGCGTTCCGCGTCTCCAGGAGTCTGTAGACCTCCCCTGTCATCCACGGCTTCTGGTTGGCCCGGACAGTGATGGTATTTGTGACTGTTACATTCTCTATACACTGTTGATGTAGGCAGTGACAGTCTACCTCCGCGCTTTATCCCTCTTCTGCTTCCTCTCACGCCACTTGTGGTGCCTCCGCTGTGGGTGAGACGCAGTAAGTGGGGGGTCGGTGATGGTGTAGGCCTCCGGAGCAGACCGAGGTCCCGCAGCTCTTCCGCGTGCGTGGAGTTTAACTCTAAAAATGTGGTTCTGCCGACATCAACCAGAAACTCACGACTTTATGCGCGCTTAAAGACAGTTAGACGTGATGAAGACGTACAAAAACACTGCGACTCACAAGACAAAAAACACGAAAACACCATTCTGATGGGACAGGAGAGAAGCCGCTGCGTGTGGACGCGCTGCCATCTTGTGGTAGGGTCTTTATCATAAAGATAAAGTGAGTCAGTGATTCAGTGACTCATTCATAAAGATAAAGTGATTTAATGATTCAGTGACTCGTTCATGAATATAAAGTGAGTCAGTGATTCAGTGAAAAAAAAGCACCTGCTGAGTTTCTGAATGAATCAGCTGTTTGAACGAATTGGTTGAATGAACAATTCAATGACTCAATCATTAAAGACAGTCACTTGCAGACACCTACTGGTGCTTTTGGTTTTATATTTTAAGTATCAGTTCATATTTTTTTTTAGTTGTTCATATTTACATTTTTTTTAAATTCCATTAATGCCCATTTAATATCATTTGTGCAATGTTGAATCAAAATATTTCTTTCTGAAGCAAATTTTGTGTAGTATCTATTCAATGCATTTTTTCATTTAACACAATAATGACTTCACATCATGTGAGTAATTAGGTTAAAAGTTTAGTCACTCAGTAGCCCTGCTAAGTATGTCTGTCCGTTCGCTCTGGGTTGAACAGGAAAGTTGGGCACAGCAGGGCAGAAGCTGGGGGCTCGGCGGCGCTCTGTCACATCCGGCACGACCCCACTGACCCCAACCGTGCTTTCACCCTCACCGCCGCTAACGTGGGCAAGTGTCAGGCTGTGCTGTGCCGCGACGGCAAGCCGCTTCCGCTGTCACTGCTGCACAACATCAAGCATCAAGGAGGAACACAAACCGTGTGCAGCAGCATAAAGCCATCATCACTGAGGTACGAGAAAACACTTTCCACTGGCTCTGAGGTCAACATGAGATGAACCTTCCTTTCACTGTGTTCCTGATCTTATTGTGTGCACCTTATTCCAAACAAAAACAACTCTTGTTCAAGTCAACTCATCAAAATGTAATAACTATTAGTCAGTCTTAACCAATGGCTTTTAGTCACTGTTTGAGGCTGCCTTTCTGGGATTTCACCAGTAGTTATTAGTTATTAGCAGTTTTATTAGTTATTGTGTGAATCACATTAAGAAAATGAATTGACATTTCATGTTGACTTTCAGGTGTATTCTGCTTATCTGTTGATTTTATAGAAGTTAAACGGATCGTTCACCCCAAAATAATGTATTGTGCAGCACAAGTGATATTTGAATAATATTTCGGCTCAATATTCAATGGGGTCCAACCGTTTCAGGCTCCAAAAAGTAGCACAAAAGTAGTCCTGTTGGACCTCAGTGGCTGTTTGTTTACAGCTGAACTATTCTTCAAATCTTCTTTTGTTCTGCACAAGTAAGTCATACAGGTTTGAGGCTGAATGTTGGGGTGAACCATCCCTTTAAAGGGGTCATGAGATGGATTTTTTATTATTTTAAAATGTTAACAAAAACAAACAAACATCACGGCTGGAACAACATACAAGCTATGACAGCGATACTGATTATAATGTGCTATATTCAAAGTTAAACGTGTCTAATGTGAGTTTGAATATCATTTTGCTTGACCTTAGCCATAATGAAAACAACAACATAGTTTACCTCAGAACTTGAAAATAAATTTAAAAGTATTAATAACTCGATGCGAACCAACGAGTGTATTCCATAACAAAGATAGTATCAGTCACTCAGTATGTACTTTTACTAATGTTAAAAAGGTTTAATATTTATGAATAAGATTATAAACGTATCCATTTCATTGTGAGTGCATTGCGCTTCCAGAGAGAGACCGTCCATCTGCTTCTGATTGGCTGTGATATTTGATTGATTCTGTCGCGTCTGGTGTGGACAGCCAATTGCTTGTCGCTGGAATCTTGTTTGCGTCATGTGTAGTTTAGGACACGGTGTTAGCATACAAAGACCTCTTCTAATGTCAAAAGATCAAGGGAAATTTACTTTCATGTCATGACCGCTTTAACTCCATGAACTTAGTTTTGGAATGTTATTGTTGTATTAAAATAAGAGTTACTGACCACTGCATACGCCACAACGGCAAAATCTCCTTTTCCAACAGGACAACAAAGTGAACGGCGTAACAGACTCCACACGCATCATGGGCTATTCGTTCCTCTACCCAGCGGTCTTGCCTCGCCCGTATGTCACCACGCTCCCGCTGACCCCCAGAGATGAGTTCTTCATCTGGCAGCAGAGGCTGTTTGAAGTCCTGGACCCTAGCGAGGCGGTGGAAGCCATACGGAAGGTTCCCGATGCGCTGTCAGCCGCCAAGAAGCTGTGCACGCTGGCGCAGTCGTACGGCTGCACCGATAGCCTCAGCGCTGTGGTGGTGCAGCTCAACGTAGCGGAAGACTGTTGTTGTTGCTGTTGTGCGGCGTCTGCGGAGCCCGGCTCCGGAAGCATGCATGCACCGCCGAGCCCCGGGCTGTTCCCGGCCTCCTCCAACGGCGTGCCCCCGTCCTCCTGCAGCGAGATCAGCTCCGAGGTCAGTGCATCCGAGATGAGCTCCGAAGTGGGATCCACTGCATCCTCGGACGAGCCGCCGCTCCTGCTGCAGGAGGCGCAGCTCCACCTTCATCCGCAGAGCCACTCCAACCCACGCCTCCTCTGCTGTTCACTCCACCTCGCTCCCAACTCCGTAAGCTCCTTCCAGAGGCAGCTGTCGCAGCCAACCTTCTCCAGCGCGCTCTCGGACAACGGCTTGGACAGCGAGGACGAGGAGCCCATCGCTGGAGTCTTCTCCAACGGCAGTCAAGTGGAAGTGGAGGGGGGCTGATCCACGGTCCTACTGCCTTTGCCTCCACCTCCTCCACCCTGCCACCCCGAAACCCCGGAGAAGCTTCCAGAGGAGGCCGGGAACCTTGCGGGAGCAGATTCTTGGAGCAAGACCTTGGGCAAGCGGAGGGGAAACGGCTCGGTGGCGCCGCAGGAGCAGAGCCACAATTTGATTGAGGTGGCGGCTGAGGCTCCTTCTAAGAAACCTGGAGGTTACTTCACGGCTCCCTCTCAACCCGACCCCGATGACCAGTTATCATCCCTCCGGAGCTGGAGGAGGAGGTGAAGGAGATCATGAAACAACATCAGCAGGACCAACAGAAGCCGGCCAAGAGCGAGCGACCTGCGGACTAGAAAAACTACGACACGCCGCTCTGAGGGAGCCGCTGCATTCTGTCGTCATCTACTCAGCCTGATCTTGTTGCCTTTTAATCCACAGTTCTTGAAACGTAGGGCTGGGCGATATAGCAAAAAGTAAAATCTTGATTTTATTTTTTTTTTTAAACATTTAACCGATTCAAGATAATGTTGATTTTATCTAGTCAACTTAAAAACATAACTACAGCATGATTCAAGTAATGTTCACTTTTTTTTTTTAACAAACTTGCAAAACCATCCATTTAAAGAAATTTAAACTCATTTTAGACGTCAACTCAACAGATCAAGGCAATTTATTGGCTAATCAAAATGGCTGAAAGCTAAATTCTAATTTTGTACTTAAATATTATCAGTATTTGTATTATATCCAAATTGAGGCCACAAGAGGGCGCACGAGCAAAACATTACTAATGCACGCACGGTTATTCAAAGCATTTAAATAACATGACCATGAAAAAAAATGCATAATGTTTAAAAAAAAAAAAAGCCAAATCTAATTTGTGTAAACAAATATAAACAAAACAGCATTATGTTTGTGGGTTATATATTAGTGGGTTCAGCTAACAAAAGCATTAAAATGCAGCAACAACCTGCGTCATCATTGCATTCCGTGCGTCACTGATAAAGCTGCCTGACACCACACCTAAAATTCAGATGCAACACTGTCTCTAATGTTTTATTAAAAAATTCGACGAAAAACATTACATTTGAATTAATCAATAAATTCTGAAAAAATGCCCAAACCGTACACGCAGTCCTTCATCTAAAACTAAAGTGTTTTCTTGCACAAATGCCGCTATTTTGGAGTGAATCGGAAACAACGTGCAACAACATGAGGCTGAGTAAATGAAGACTGAATGTGAAGTATCTTCTGCTGTCAACTAATATGAAGCCGTCGATGCCACTTTCTGCTAAATCCTCCTGGATCTCAACCAATCCCTTTTTTAAGAGCAGGCCAGCGCAACCGTGCCTCGCCGTTACAGCGTTTCACTAGAGTTTAAAGAGCAGCTCACTACTGATCACTGTTGAACTTTTATTTACCTTAAACCAATACCTACATAATTCAACACTAGTATTGCGATGTTAACGGTCATGACCAGTGACGAGACTCTGGACATTTTGATTTAGTTTTTTAGTTACCGTATCTTTTTATGCGAGAGAAGCTACAACAGACTTTAAGCTGATTTAAAATCAGATTGCGTTGACGTTGATTGTGCTGTACGGTACACACTAGTAAAACCACACTTAACTGTTGTAGATAGGGCACTTAAAGTAATACTGTATCTCTTCAGTAAATCAAGGCTTCGCGCCTGTATAAAAACTAGAAATTTAGTGGAAATTTGAAAGACTAACTCCTAGGAGTTGCTTACTCTTTTATGGTGACTTCGTCACTTTTTACTAATCTTCTCTGCGAGAAATGGTGATTTTTTTTTTTCTTTTCCTCTTTCCAATGATTGTAAATAAGAAAAATATTGTTTACCAATGCTTTTTAAGGGAACTGTGTGTCTAGAACGAGATGACCCTTTATGCATACATGCCAATCGATGTATATGTACCAGAAGCATACACACACACACACACTCCGCTCCACACACACACACCAGCTGGTAAATGAACTGTGCTGTCATCACACACACACACACACACACACACACCCACACACACACACACACACACACACACACACACACCACCTGTAAATGAACTGTGCTGTTGTCACACACAGACACACACACACACACACACACACACACAGTCATCCGCTCCTCACACCAGCATGACTGTGTCAAGTCCTGTAATGCAAAACAGTGCATCTGTAAGGAATTATACTCCAACCAACCACACAAACAGTTCCTGGTTTTGATATAATAAATCTTAAATTTATGACTCTAAAGCAGCTTTTCTTGTGGTGCTTTCTGATGTGAGTCTTTAACAACTGTGTATTTCAAAGCTAAAGCATGTTATTTTTGTCTCATATCCCAGTATAACAGAGGTGAGTGCTCAGTTCATCTTTATTCAGTGAGATACGTTTCATGTGATGCATATCTTAAAGATATCACAATACCATTATTGTTTTTTAAGAAAATATTCTAAATGAAAACCTTGACTAACAAAGTGTGTTTTTAGTGTTAAGTGAAATATCTGATTGTCTGTGGTAAAATTCAGCTGTAAGGAGCCATAGTAACATTCGTTTAGTAACATTTTTAGCTTGTTTCTAATAAAAATATATATACAGTATATATTATAATTGCACTAAAAATGGCAAAGCACAGATGGTTGGATTTACTCAGTTGTGTTGTTTGTGATCTACACAAAACTGAGTTTCTCTTCTAAAAACTTGACTGTTAGATTAAAAAAGATGTAGGGTGAATGTGAACCAATCAAGTATTTGAAAATGATATTTAATGTTGACAAACTTTAGTTCCTAGCATGCTTTGTATTTAACTTAATGAGCAGAGGAAAACTGATCTTTAAATATACTTTTTTTGTTTTGTTTTTGAGCATGATGAGAAGGGGGGAGATGTTATAGTGTTTAATGTTTAGTTATGTTTGGATTTAGAAGTGTTTACTGCTTCGCTTGAGGAGCGGAGTTACCATGTGCTGCTAGTGCATGCTATCAGTTCTTTAGCTAGTTAATTGATACTTAATTTGGTCATTCAAACATAACATTTGATGAACTTATGTGAACAATTGAGTGAGTATGAATAAGATGTTATTAGTTTGAAACTTTGTGACTTAAACATTTCTGTGTTTGAGCATTTTGAGTTGACCAATCAGTTTGACTCAATGGAGACTTCTGGAAACATGGGGTTATTTAATTTTGTGCATTCTTTTCAGGAAACGACACCCTTCACTTTCACATCTCTGTCCAGTGATCTGACGATTTGAACAAAATGTGAAATTGAGTCATTTTTGTTAATTTAAATGTATTTATTTCAGATGTCCTGCAAAACAGCAACTTAATTTTCACACACACACACATTTTCTTTGAAGGCTTCTAGTGAAATGAGTCAGATGAAACTTCTCTCAATGGAACTAATGTGAAACAATGAAGCTCCAAACAACTTTACCAAGATAAGATCAAAACAGAAACACTGCTCTGAATGAAGCTGACAGCAGGCTGTTCTGTGTGATATCAACAAATAATACCCAATCTATTGACTTACAAACATAATGCATTACTGTCCGTTAAACAAGCAGGTTTCTTTAATTAAGAAACGCATTTCTAGCAAAGTCCCATAGTCTTTGTTTCTAGAAACTTACCGATTCTAGATTCTGATTTTCAATCAATGTGTTACGTTAAATTTTAATTTTCTTGTAATTTTGTATGTAGTGAATTTACTCTTTAAAAAGGTTGTTAAAAGTGTTCCTTTCACTCTTCACTGTTTTATTGTTTCTCTGTTTTAACACCTTGGCACAAATGATAGAAATCTTTCTTTAAACTTTTAATTCTGTTTTAGTAAAAAGTCATTTCTAATTTAATTTTAGCAATTCATAAATTGGTAATTAACATCTAAATAAAATAAATACAATTTCCGTGGAAATAAACTCTTTAAATCTGCCTATTCAGTTTGTGTCAGAGTCTAAAGGGTTAAATTATTTAAATATAAAAACAGAATTCCTCACTGCTCTAAACTTAGGTAATTATTTATTCATACAGTTTTCATAAGCACTGTAAAATAGAACCGTTCCTGCTGGACACAAGCTCATTCTCTCTCTGGTTCTGCAGGAAGCTCTGTAATAGCAGTGCTGGTTACCGTCACAGTCACCTTTTTTACTTTTATATTCTAATAAACCTTGTTTTGATCAGCAATTTTGTCATTTGTGTGTTGCTTCCCTGAGCCCAGGTTATAACAGTAAGTGTGTGTGTGTGTGTTAACAGAGAGATGTGTCGAAACTAAACTCAGGAATGAGGAAGCTGTTTTACAGACTCACAGACACACCTGTTTTACACACGTCACTCAAACACAGAACCAGGAAACAGGAATCACATGAGTTCAGGGAAAGAGAAAGTGAAAGTGTAGCTGAGCTGTTGTGTGTTTGTGTCTCTGTATTTCTGCAGTAAAAATGGCAGAAGCCAGATTTTCTCAGGATGAGTTCTTGTGTCCGGTGTGTCTGGATCTCCTGAAGGATCCAGTGACCATCCAGTGTGGACACAGTTACTGTATGAGCTGCATTACAGACTGCTGGGATGAAGAGGATGAGAAGAGAGTCTACAGCTGCCCTCAGTGCAGACAGACCTTCAGTCCAAGACCTGCTTTATTTAAGAACGTGGTGTTTGCTGAAATGCTGGAGAAACTGAAGAACACTAAACTTCAAAGTGTGGTTCCTGCTGGAGCTGGAGATGTTCAGTGTGACGTCTGTACTGGAAGAAAACACAGAGCCATCAAGTCCTGTCTGCTGTGTCTGGACTCTTACTGTCAGAATCACCTCGAACAACATGAGAGTTTGTTTAAAGGAAAGAGACACAGTTTGATTGAAGCCACTGGAGGACTGCAGGAGATGAACTGCCAGAAACATGAGAAGCTCCTTGAGGTTTTCTGTCGCACTGATCAGAAGTGTATATGTGTGCTGTGTACGATGGATGAACATAAAAACCACGACACTGTATCAGCTGCAGCACAGAGGACAGAGAAACAGGTATTTAACACTAGACACTGATGAAATATTGCTGACACTCGTTTCATATGTGTTTATATCAGCACCATATTAACAGCTGACAGCATTCACACTGTTCACGACAGCAGAAATGAACAGCAGCTGCACACAAACACTTTCTGTTCAGTTAAACTGACTGAATCCAGATGATTTTAGCCATTTATAGCTTCACTTCAGTCATTTATTTTCTGTCTAGAGCTGCAGCTTAATTACGCAAAACACAGAAGTCAGTGTGAAGCTCTACATCTGTGTCAGATTCACTTTCATAATACTTACACTTGTAGTGTGAAATAGGCCTTAATCACACATGATAATTCATAAAAGATGGTAGTAAATTATCAATCTTCCCTTCTGGCGTCTGAACCTACAGCCATTAGTTATCAGCTCCACTTTTCCTGGATTGATCTGATCACATGATGATTTAGAGCCAGTAGTTTTCTGTGAGATTCACTCTCATCTGTTTGTCCTGCAGAAGCAGCTGAAGGAGACGCAGAAGACGCTCCAGCAGAGAATCCAGCAGAGAGAGAAAGATCTTCAGCAGCTGAGAGAGACTGTGGAGTCTCATAAGGTGAGTCTGGAGAAGAAGAGAAGTTTGTCTCCGTCTCAGTTCAGACTCACTGAAGCTGAATCACTGTGTGTCCTAACAGCGCTCTGCACAGACAGCAGTGGAGGACAGTGAGAGGATCTTTACTGAGCTCATCCGCTCCATTGAGAGAAGCCGCTCTGAGCTGACACGACTGATCAGAGATCAGGAAAAGACTGCAGTGAGTCGAGCTGAAGAACGACTGGAGCGACTGGAGCAGGAGATCAATGATCTGAGGAGGAGAGACGCTGAGCTGGAGCAGCTTTCACACACACAGGATCACATCCAGTTCCTGCAGGTAACACAGATCTACAAGACAGAGTCAGAGTGGACTTGAGCAAATGTTATCAATAATGGTCAATCTAATCATACCTTTGAGCTGCTTTTCCTGATCAAATCTACTTAACCCTACAATGAGACTCCATTGATGTGCTTGAGCTGTTAGATGGACATTTATGTTCTTAGCAGATGTTTTATCATCCAAACTGTTTCCTAGAAAGTTCACATAGAGTGTAAGTGACAAATACTAGAATCTGTAGCTCTAATGTGATGTAATGAATATGAGAAGAATGAAGCTGATGCTGTGAAAGTGCTGGATTGAGTTACTAAAGATCAGTGAAGACAAATCTGATGTTCCTGCAGGTTACTGAGTGAAGTGTGGAGCTGATGAGTTTGATTTGTGTTTTCTGTAGAGTTTCCAGTCTCTCTCAGCACCTCCTGAATCTACAGACGTAAATGATGATCTCTTCAGTTCTTCTCGTCTCTTCTGATGCTCTGAGAGAATCTGTCCATCAGCTGAGAGACAAACTGGAGGATTTCTGCAAAGAGAGGAGCTCAAGAAGATCTCAGACAGAGGTAAAGTCCTGGAGATTCATCTGCTCTCAGAAAGCAGTCCATCATCATCTCATATCCTGGAGAACATCATATTAGAAATGTCTTAGGAATAGATACAGGATCATGAGAATCACACTGTTCATGTCTGTTGATTTCCACAGTCACACTCACCAACATTGTTTCCAGGAACGACTTCCTACAATGTAAGTCAGTAAGAAAACCAGCAGAAAAACTCTCTGAGTGTGTTCATGTTCTTCCTGTAGAAGGAGAAAGAAGAGTTTTTATAACTGATGATGTAGATGATGATGTGCACAGATATCTGTTCATCTGTACTGAGACACTGATGATACACTGAACATGAAGAGTTCAGCTACATGAAAAGATCAAACAGATTCATAATTCCTGATTCTTATGTGTTTTATCTCCATCAGATTCCCATCAGCTCACTCTGGATCTGAACACAGTGAATGAATACCTCCGTCTGTCTGAGAACAACAGAGTGATTACTGACACTGGCACAGTTCACTCGTATCCTGATCATCCAGACAGATTTGATGAGTGTCAGCAGGTGTTGTGTAGAGAGAGTGTGTGTGGACGCTGTTACTGGGAGATTGAGTGGAGTGGATGTGTGTATATATCAGTGTCATATAAGAGCATCAGCAGGAAGGGACGGGGTAATGAGTGTGTGTTTGGATCTAATGATCAGTCCTGGAGTTTGTTCTGCTCTTCCTCCAGATATTCATTCATACACAATAACATAGAGACTGTTCTCTCTGTAGAGTCCATCAGCAGGAGAATAGGAGTGTTTGTGGATCACAGTGCAGGAACTCTGTCCTTCTACAGCGTCTCTGACACAATGAGCCTCATCCACACAGTCCAGACCACATTCACTCAGACCCCTCTATCCTGGGTTTTGATTGGTTATAGATCATCAGTGAAACTGTGTTGATGAATCAGAATAGACTGATGAGAGATTCTACCCATAATGCTTTGAGCTGCATGATAAATCATTAACAGTGAGATGTTATAGAGTCTCTTTTTATCTTTTCATTACATTAATACTGCAGCTGAAGTTCTGTTAGTGAAATAACATCAGAATAAATGTTAATAAATCATTATATAGACAGAAAGTTCTGCTGAGTGATGATGCGTATCTGTTTTCTCAGCCTCTGTTTGTGTTGATTGGCTAGTAGTCCACACAAGGGGGAAAAAATTGCAAATTCTAAATGACGTTTATCTGAAAATGTACAAATGTTTTCTGTGAGGGGTAGATTTCGGTTAGTGCAATGAACCCCAAACACTGCACATTATAGATGTCTCCCCAATCAAACACACCTGATTTCACTCATCTGCTCATCATGTGTGTGTCAGATAAGAGATACATGAGAAACATCAGAAACGTGCAGTGTTGGGGTTCTCCAGGACCAGGAATGGGAACAACTGGGTAAGTGGAGAGAAATATAGTTTGGTCAGTATAGAAACAATAGAAGACTATGGCAAATCCCCACAAAGATAACTCTACATTCATATATGTGTTTGAAAAAAAAAGAAAGAAAAGATGAGAAAAGGGGGAGACGTGATAGTGTTTGATGTTCAGTTATTTTCAGATTTAGAACAGTTTCAGTTAATTAGTGTATTTATATTAAGTCTTCTTTAGTAGCACAGTTGGGAAAATGTACTTAACTATTACTTTATTACTATCAATTTAATTTAAACTAAGAATAACTATATAAAAGTGAACTAACACTGAACTAATTTTTAAATCATTCAAAGCACACTTTTAAGAAATACAGTAATAAAAGTCCTCTGTATATTTTTGCGGTAGTGTACTTCATTTCAATGCACTAAAAATCAATTTAAATATCAGTGGTATTTAGTATACTTTTGCATTTTCACTGAAGTACTACTGAAGAAGAAATATACTTTTAATTAGTGTATTTATAGTGCATAATTATATTTAGCACAAAAAAATAAAAAATAAGAATGTACTACAAATGCTTATATTGAGGTATTTTTTAGTGCGTTCAAGTACACTTTACTTTCACCTGGGAACATCTGTAATAAAAACATGTTTTATTATGCAGTAGTGAACACGGGAGCTCATGTACGTCTCCAAAGTGAATTTGTAACCGATCTAGTAAGCTGTAACTTTACCTTCTCATTTAAAGAGAGTGGTAGTGGTACTCAAACCCTTATTGAGGAACATTGGTGTTCTACATCTCAGTGTAAGTTTAGTGGTGGGCAGATCGAGGCTTCGTGAAGCAATCAAACAGTTGAAGCAAATGTGGCATATTGTGTCGAGGCTTCGAATCAATCCGGCACCCGTCTCAACGCTGACACCTAGTGGACACTTGCAGGTGTTGATCTGAAACAACCTTGACAACGAGCCATTAAAAAATGGTGTAGCTAATATGTGAAGCTTGTAACCTGTAAGCTTCTCCCTGTGCATAATGTTATTTTGGTCATGAAAAATGAATATTAATAAAAGAAATCAAGCCACAATGTCTCACTTTTTTAGAGATTTTTATTCAAAAATATTAATTTCTCTGCTGTGGAAGGACTTAGCCTACTTCTTTTTTTGCAGATAATTTCTCCAGCCTTTGAAAAAATCCTCTCACAAGGGACACTTGTTGCTGGCATGCAAAGATATTTTTTTTAGCAAGGACATACAAATGAGGAAAGATTACTGCTCTCTCTTTCCAGTAAATGAGGGGAGCATGAGTTCTGGGCAAAAACGCATCATGGAGGTATTTTTTCACTTCCACTGTGGCATCAGCTGTAGCATTGTGTATCATCTGGGTTTCACGGATACGATTATCAAAAAGTTCCCATAAACTGTCCTGTGTTTCTACTGGTGTTGATGTTGAAGGTGATGATGATGATGGGCCTGATGTTGACATTTGTGGCTCTGAATAAAAATGAAAATAGCAATTGGTAACAAATCCTACACTGACGGCATATATAAAGTATATATTATATGAATCAGATTACATAACATAGACTGAAACTGCTCACCAGGAGTTGTGTTATCAGCGAAGCACACTCCAGTGTGATGTGCTCTTCAGCGTCCTGGGCTTTGATGTCGGCAGGATTTCCAAATTCCCATATTTGAACCTTGGGTCCAGCAGTGTGTAGCCAGTGCCAAGGCTCTAAAACTCTCATAACCTCCACATCTGGAGTGCAGACCTTCTTGCTGTCAGGAACGTGAAGAGAGAGAACTCAACGCAGAGGTTTCGTGCAACAGTTTATTAGGTACAACAGAAAATCCAAAAATAATCCAACGTGTGGTGACACACACACAAACTGAAACCTGGTGTAACAACCCCAGAGCCGTCCGTACAGACACCTGCGGACACAGGCTGTGGAGACCACCTCTGGTGCAATGCCCAACGGGATGTGGAAAACGAGACAGAGGATCTCGGGCACACGGCCAAACGAAAGACTCACAACAGCGGAAAAAGGTGAAGAAAACAGACACACAGCACAATAACAATGACAACACAAAATCTACTGACAACAAGGGACAGACACAGCAGAGAATAAAAGGGAGAATGGGAACAAGCGACAGGTGAGGGCAATCAGCTCGTGTTCTGCACACACCAGCGCTGGTGTATCAGCGCTGATTGCCCAGGTCACGAGCTGCAGAAAATGACAGGACACAGACAACAGGGAAGCCGAAGAACAACCCCTAACCCTCTTCTGACCCCACCCCCCCCCCCCACCCCCCCAGGGACGCCTCCTGGCATCACCGGAGGACTCACCATGACCCCGATGGAATTGGTCAATGAGAGCGCGATCCAGAATGTCATGAGCCGGAACCCAGCATCTCTCCTCCGGACTATAACCCTCCCAGTCTTCCAGGTATTGATAACCTCTAACCCCTCCATCTCACATCAAGGAGCCGCCATACCGTATAAGCCGGAGACCCCTCAATGAGTCTAGGAGGCAGAGGGACAGAGGTCTAGGGCTGAAGGGGGGAGCAAATGACGGGCTTTATCTTAGAGACATGAAACACCGGGTGGATATTCTTAAACTGGGAGGTTAAAATTGAGTCGAACCGACACCCGACTGAGCACCTTAGAGATGGAAAATGGTCCAATAAATTTGGGGCCCTAGTTTACGTGAGGGGATATTGAGAGGAATGTCTTCAGAAGACAACCAGACCTTCTGACTGCACACGTAAAGTGGGGGCTTAGCACGGTGATGATCCGCCGATGCCTTGTTCCTGTCACCAGTCCGAGTGAGGGCTTCTTTGGCGACCCTCCACATATGGAGGCATCTCTGAATAGAGTACGCGGATGGGACAACGGCGTCAGATTTTTGGGAGGGGAATAAGGATGTCTGGTAGCCTAAACAGCACTGGAAGGGAGACAAACCCGTAGACGAGACCAGGAGGGAGTTATGTGCGTACTCAACCATAGTTAATCTGGAACTCCAAGATGACGACCACACAACGCAAGACTCTCTCCAGATCCTGGTTAGCATGCTCAGCCTGACCATTTGTCTGCAGGTGATACCCGGAGGAAAGACTCGCAGTCGCCCCCAGCTGTCGACAGAACTCTGCCCAAAACTTTGACACAAACTGGGGACCCCTGTCAGAGACCACGTTCACCGGGAGGCCATGAATTTGGGGAGGGGAATAAAATGTGCGGGAATTAAGTCGTTTAGCGGTGCGGATGTATTCTAAGTTCTTATGATCGGTCCAAACTATAAAAGGGACCTCCGCGCCCTCTAACCAGTGGCGCCACTCCTCCAGTGCCAAACTTAACAGCCAGTAACTCCCTATTCCTGATGTCGTAATTCCATTCCGAGGGGGTTAAACGATGAGAAAAAAATTCACAGGGATGTACTCTGTCATCCGAAGGTGACCTCTGAGACAAAATCGCTCCCCGCTCCCACCTCTGATGCATCCACCTCCACAAAGAACTCACGAGATGGATCAGGAGTAGCAAGAATGGTAGCCGAAACAAAGCGACTCTTTAAATTTGAAAATGCAGCCTGAGCCTGCGGCGACCAACAGAAACGTCTTCGAGTGAAGGTGGGATCCGTCAGAGGAAGGGCGACCTGGCTGAAATTCCGAATGAACCGCCTGTAAAAATTGGCAAACCCCAGAAATTGCTGGACCGCTCTACGACTATCTGGGGTAGGCCAATCAGCAACTGCTTTTACCTTGGCGGGATCCATTAGGATTCCTTTGGGTGAAAGAATAAATCCCAGGAATGGTACTGACCATGCGTAAAACTCGCACTTCACCACCTTGGCAAATAAACGATTCTCAAGCAGCCGCTGGAGCAATCGCCCTGACGTGTTTGGACATGGTCGCGCTCATTCTGGGAGAAGATCAGGATGTGGTCGAGATAAACAAATACAAACCGGTCGACCATGTCTCTAAGCACATCATTGACGAGTGCCTGGAAGACCGCTGGGGAGTTAGAAAGTCCAAACCAAATACTCAAAATGCCCCGTGGGGGTGTTGAAGGCGGTCTTCCATTCGTCCCCCTCCCTAATCCGAACTAGGTGATAATCATTGCGAAGGTCCAACTTCGTAAAGATGGTCGCTCCCTGCAAGAGCTCGAAGGGCGATGACATCAACGGCAAAGGATAACGATTCTTGAACGTGATGTCATTCAAGCCCCGATAATCTATACAGGGATGGAGTGATCCATCTTTCTTCCCCACGAAGAAGAACCCCGCCCCAGCCGGAGAGAAAGAGGGCCGAATGATGCCAGCTACCTGAGAATCATTGATGTACTTCTCCATGGCCTCCCTCTCAGGCCCGGAAAAGAGAGTAAGGGCGCCCCCTAGGTGGAGAAGTGCCAGGCAACAGATCTATCGCACAGTCGTACGGGCAGTGCAGAGGAACAGATGAAGCTCAGGACTTACTGAAAACTGCTCTCAAGTCATGGTAAGCCTCCGGTACATCCGCCAGGCTCACCAGCTCCTCCTGCAACACACAACAATACATAACAGGAGAAAATGCAGGACCCAAACATTGAGATAAACAAAAAGAGCTCCATGCCAGAACAGTATTAAGAGTCCAGTCAATGTGTGGGTTATGTTTGACCAACCATGTGTGTCCTAATACTAATGGAGTGGAGGGAGAATGAATGAGGAGAAAACGAATCTCCTCAGCATGATTACCCGAGAGGGTGAGCGTAATAAACCTGGTGGAGTGTGTAATTCTAGTGAGATGGATGAAATGGGCTCGGCCAGTGGAACTGATGGAACACCTAATCGGGCAGCCAGCTCATTGTCCATAAAATCACCCTCTGCTCCAGAATCAATTAAAGCTGACACCTGATGAATAGTTTTATTAAATTGTAATGAAGCCTGGAGGACGGAACGACCACCAGAGGGCAGCAATGTATTAGTGACGCTCACCGTACGCCCCTCCTTGGACGAAAAACACCGCCCCTTCACTGGACACGAGGCCGGCACATGCCCCACCCCCCCACAGTAAAGACACAGACTGTGAGTGAGGCGATGGCGCCTCTCAGTGATCGTCAGCCAGGCTCTCCTGATCTGCATGGGCTCCTCCTCAGGCATGACGAGACGCTGAGAAGTTGCGTCACCCGCCGATCCAGCGACCAGGTCGGAGAAGAGCTCACGAGAGACCACACCCCTCCGATGCCGGGACCGAAGAGCTATCTGGTTGTCAACGCGGATGGCGAGGTCGACTAAACCGTCGAGGCTGATAGGCAGTTCGAGAGAATATATCTCATCCTTGATGTAGTCTGCCAACCCGTGAAGAAAGTGATCCCCCTGTGCTTTAGCATTCAATCCGCATGACGGGGCGAGAGTGCAGAACTCTATGGAGTAATCCGACACCAACCGACCTCCCTGTTGCAGCAAAAATAACGCCCACGCCGCCTCCATCCCAACCGCGGAGCGATCGAACACCTTGCGGAGCTCCTCCGAAAAATCCTTAAACGAGCTGCAACACTGATGTTCATTGTCCCACATGGCCGTTCCCCATTCATGATCTCCTCCTGCTGTCTACCCAGCAGCGTGCCCTGCTGCCTGAGGATTCGGAGAACATCGATCTCCTCTGCTTAGCCCATAATGGTCAGTAGATTCTGTCAGGAACGCGAAAAGAGAGAACTCAAACGCAGAGGATTCGTGCAACAGTTTATTAGGTACAACAGAAAATCCAAAAATAATCCAACGTGTGGTGACACACACAAACTGAAACCTGGTGTAACAACCCCAGAGCCGTCCGTATAGACACCTGCGGACACAGGCTGTGGAGACCACCTCTGGTGCAATGCCCAACGGGATGTGGAAAACGAGACAGAGGATCTGAAATGAAAGACTTCTCGTCTAGACGTCCTGAGCACAACAGCGGAAAAAGGTGAGGAAACAGACACACAGCATAATAACAATGACAACACAAAATCTACTGACAACAAGGGACAGACACAGCAGAGAATAAAAGGGAGAACGGGAACAAGCAACAGGTGAGGGCAACCAACTCGTGATCTGCACACACATCAGCGCTGATTGCCCAGGTCACGAGCTGCAGAAAATGACAGGACACAGATGACAGGGAAGCCGATGAAGCACCCTGAACCGTGACACTTGCAGATATGAGCCTATGAGCCAAAACAGGAGAAAATCATATTATTTATAATAATGACAATAATATGACAGTGATAGCCAATTACATGGGTAGTATGGTTATTGTGGCCTACCTAATTGTACAGTTGATTCCTGCGTTGCATTTCCTTTTTTCTGTTCAAGCTTGTGCTGCAGCATCCTGTACAGTGGTATAAGCTTTGAAGCAGACATTCGCTGTTCCTCTGACATCTCTGTTGTTGCTAGTTTGAATGGTTGCAGTAGTGACAATGATTGTTTAATAATGTCATACTCAAGACTTGTCAGGGGAGCAGTCTCATTGTTTAAATTGGAAAGTGCAGCACCAACTGGCTCCCGTTGGTCATACAAGCGTTGTAGCATGTTCCATCTCGTCTCAACCTCCTGTATCAGTTTCAGAGTTGGTCTCCCCATCAAGCCCTGCATCTCCACAAGCTTGTCCTTTGCTTTGCAGCTGGATCTGAACAACCCCACTATCTTTCTGGCCTATTTCATTGATGACTGGGGTTTGATCAAGGGCCTTTTTCACAATCAAATTTAAATTATAAGCAAAACATTGGACATGGTGAAGGTGGAGTAGCTGGGTGCTTAGGATCATGTTGGATGCATTGTCAGTCACCATGCACTGAACTTTGGAGGTTATTCCCCACTCAGCCATTAGCAAGGCTTTAGCCTCCATGAGATGCTGGGCTGTGTGGGTTTGGTAACAGTTGCCATTTTGCCTCCGGTGTTATGTAATGGCAAGTTACACCAAGATATCCATCCATATTAATGGAGGACCATGTCAGCCGTAAGGCTAACAAATTCTGCCTTTTGTAGGTCCTCCATTGTCTTCTCCTTGGTTTTATTGTACCTTTCGCTGACCATAGTTTAAGCACCTTCCGGGATGGGAGGACATAGCTTGGATCAAGCTTGTTCACAAAGGCCCTGAAACCCTCATCCTCCACGATGGTGAAGGGCCAACTGCGTGCTAATATGGATGCCTAGCTGTCTAGCTGTGTGGCTCTACCTGGATAATTGACAGTACATTGCATCGGTATGTGCAAGCCACTCTGGAATAAGTTTTTTTTTCCTTGACTTTTTGACTTTCTCTGTTCTCTGTTGAACCATGGATACACTCAAACTATTTTGCATTTTCTCCGCACTTTTCTCATATCTCTCAGTACCTTGCGTTTCTTCATGTGCAATCAAACAACAAGGCCTTGTTCATTTGGGCAGTAAAATTCAAATTATAGAGACTCTGCCTCTTTAATGATATTACGGACTTTTGGGTTAATGCCTGACAGATTTTCTGTCACTCCAGCTCTACTGTCATGTTTTATTATGAGAATGCTTATTAATATTATTGCATTACCTAACAACCTGCATACAACTGTATTGTTAAAACAACATTACTGTAGCGTCTCAGCTGTGCTCTGTTGGGCCTTGATTATATTACTGCTTATGATCTCTGGTAATGTTCATGTCCACCCTGGCCCTTCTTCTGATGTTCTTTCTGGTGTTGTTTTTCCTATGGATTGTGTGGCCTTAACATATGTTTTGATGATTTTTTGTAACCGCAATAACCTTGGGTTTTTGCATGTAAACGCAAGAAGCATATTATCTAAACTGGACCAGCTTAAAGTATTTCTTTTATTTGTCCTCTTTCATGAACAAGTACTTTTATCCTTGTAAATGCATTTAAATTCATCATATTTTTCAATCTCTTAACCTTAAGCAAAACCTTTATCCTTTAACCAAGGCTCTTGATTGGCTGTTCACCAGTGATGTCCTGCGCATGCGTGCAGGTGCTCCACAAAACTCAGGATCAAAGCCTGAGTTGACAAAAAAAGTTGATGATCAGCATCATGGTACCAACAAAGCCGAATTGAAGTGGTTTGGTTTTGTCAACTCGAAACTAATCCTGTTACTCTGAATTTTTTTTCATCTACCATGAAAGTACAGGCCCCTGCTCCCGAGCAGGTTTAAGTTTATGGACCTGTTGCTATGGCAGCAACTCCGGGATAAGCTTCGAACAACCAAATAATCCAAGATCATGCCAAATCCTGAACGATCAAATCCAGCTAACTGAGTTAGCGACGTACGAAGAACGGGCCCCACGTAGCTGTTAAAAATGTATTCATCACTGAATCATCTATTCTGGAGATTCATTTAGAAAGAGGGATTCATCCAGTAATGAAACAAATGATGTCATCATAAGTAGTCACTGAATGATTCACTCAAGAGATTTGTTCAAAAAACCTGATTCATCCAAAAAAAACGAAGCACGCAAAGTCTTTATGAGTGAGTCATTGAAGTATTCATTCAAACCCAATAAAAAAGAGAATTCTTTCAACTGCTCGATAACTAGATATTTTTTGAACAGACTGCAGAAATTAACATTTTGTCAGAACCTCAAGTAAATGTAATTTTGTTTCTCTATTCAGAATTGTGAATCAATCAGGAGATCCTACAGTCTGCTGGAACACATAACTATTATTGTGGTTATTCAGGTTTTCTAACTGTGTATTTGTAAGTAAAAATAAATAAATAAATAAAGGTTCAGTATGATTGGGGAATTATGTGCCCACTTGACACATCTGCTAAATTATAATTTCCTCTGGTGAAATCAAACAATAAAACTTTATAGTAAAAGAGTTCAAATGCTTGGCAGAAAACTGAATTATTCAATATCATTGTTTCTCTGTCAGTCAACTGATGTTTTATCAAAAAGAAGAGAAAAGCAGTTGTTTCTATTCAAGATGGCTTGCAGCTGTTTGGTGAGAGATTTGCACTCTAATCGCAATTTTGTTAAAAGTATATATATATCTGTGTGTGTGTGTGTGTGTGTGTGTGTGTGTGTGTGCAAAAAAAAAAAAAAAAAAAAAAAAATCAGTAATTTTGATAGACCTCAACATTTAGACCAGGATTTTAATATTTTGATGCCTGTGTGATAAAAAATATTTCTATGACTAATCCTTAAAAATCAAAGATAGTCTGACATTTCAAAATCAATAGGATAAACAATTATGTTAAACAATCTTTAATTATTGACTTAGAACTTAATTAAAAGAACAAACATTAAAGCTGCAGCGTTGTGAGAACTTAAGAGTAGATTGTTGACTTTTACATTTTGGATTTATTTTTTGCTATTTGCTGCTGAATTTATGTTGTCAAAGGGGTCACATGATGCGATTTCAATTTTTCCTTCTCTTTGGAGTGTTACATGCTCTTGGTGCATGAAGTAGATTTAAATAATTTGCCACTGATGATTCAAACGTGAGTTTTCAGCAGTGTAGAGTAGAGCTTGTTGTTTGTTATTTCTCCAATCACAAATGCAGACATTTTATATTTACGCAGCGAGATACACAACACAACGCGTAAAAACACAGTATAAGTCATTATAATCAGTAATTATGTCCCCACTGGATGCAACAAATGCCTCATTTGTAATGGGTTTTATTGGTTTTGTCTGGTCACTCCGGGACACACAGTATCACAGTATGATGAGGGGCGTAATATTTCTGTCACACACTTGAGGTATTCAGCCAATCACAATGCACTGGATAGCTGGCCAATCAGAGCACACCTCGCCTTTCAGAACGATGAGCTTTGTAAAAATCACCGCATTTCAGAAAGGCAGGGCATAGAGGAGAAAAAATAATGTACAGTATGTGGAAAATGTAACGTTTTTTTTTTAACCTTAAACCACATAAACACGTTCCAATTACACCAAATACACAAAATAATGTTCTTTTTAGCAGCATCATATGACCCCTTTAAAAAAGACATCATAAAATGTTGCTTCTGTTATATTATATATTAGGATTTTTGGTAACATTTTAGTATAGTGGCCAATTCTCACTATTAAACTATTGCTTAATAGCATGCCTATTATTAACATATTGGCTGATTATTAGTGCTTATAAAGCACATATTCTGCATGATCATATTCTACATCCCTAACCCTACACTTAACAACCTTACTAAACTAATATTAAGCAGCAAGTTAGGAGTTGGTTGAGGCAAAAGTCAAGGTTAATGGTTTGTTAACAGCGAGAACTGGACCTTAAAATAGAGTGTGACTGGATTTTAAAAATGTTTTTGAAAGAAGTTTTCTCTGCTAAGCAAGTCTCTATTTATTTGATCAAAAACACAATAAAAACAGGTTTCCTGTGAAAACATTATTATTGTATGGCATTAAATTACTGATATTATGATTTGCCCTAATTTTGTTTTTGTCTCTTGTTTTTTTTTCTTTTCTAAAAACTCCTACAGCTGATATACTGTACATTTGGAAAGTCTTCCAGTTTCATGGACCTGCACACACACAGCTGACTGTAATTACACAGGCCACACAATTATTTTTAATTGCCATTTTTATTATTTAATTCATCATTAGTTTTTCATCACCTCATAAACTCAATGCAGTTCTTTAAACGAACTCCAGGTTGTGAAACACTGTTGTGAAATGCTGTTTAATGCACTTTATGATGTTGATGATAAAGAATAAAATGTATTTACTTACCAAAAAGCAGTCTAATGTGTAATCCATTACAGTCTACAGCTTCCATCATGTAGTTTGTAATCTATAATAGACTATAATTTGTAAGTAATCCACCAGCACTGTTGACAAATTTACTCTTGTAGGATCTGGATGAACAACAAAACTATGCCAGACTTTTACACGCTAAACATATTCATTTACTTATCTGTGTTGTTGTGTAATAATCACCTATACTTAATATTATAAATGTTAATTAGCATATGGGCATTTTTTTTCGAAGGATGGGCTCTGCTGCTGCATCTCGGCTCTTCCCAAAGTTTCTTCCTTGTCAGAAAACACATGTAGTTTTTTATTCTCTATAGCTCAAGCATGGGCCCCGGGGCACACAGCACACACATTTCTGATTCTCATGCATTTCTATTTCTCTTAAGCGCTCAAGGCAAATATGAGGTGAGTGACTCTAAGTTATAATGGATATTTCAGTTTCTGTGCAACACTAAAGCAGTTTTTCTTCTGTAGTTCAGTAACTCATCTGTTTATAGTTGTTCTGGAGTATTAATATGTAGTGCTGATTGTAAACTGAAAGGTCTTGTTTGTATGACAATCTCTTGTCATATTTTGTCTATCAAGCAACACAACGAGTGTTTGGTAAGGGTGCTTTCTCTCTCTTCTTTGCTGCAAATGTATTTTATATACAAAAATGAAGTGTAAAAAATGTGTAAGAGCTGAGACTGACTGCAATAGCACAGATTTTCAGAATATAATGTCGATAGTGGTAAATAAGATCTGTCTGATATCAATGAAGGTGAAAGTTCATCACACCAGCTCTATACGTGTTTGTATGAAGGTTATTCTGATTTATCATGGCATTTGTGTTTTCTTCATGTTTTCAGAGGCTGGTCTTGATCTTTTTGAAGGAGATATTGTATATGATGAGGTAAGGGATGATATTTTGTTGAACACTATTGTGGTGTTTTTGGTGTCAAATCTAATACTACACATATCCACTTGCCACACGAGAACTATGATGATTTTCATTGAATAATCACTTAAATTCCAGTTTTGCACACAATGCTATTACAAGGCTTATGATATATGCTTTTTTACACTGTTTGGTGCATTTTTAGTCCCTTTTTTGGAGCTCAGCAGCATTTGTTCTACACTTTAGTTGTAAGGAAAAAGAACAATACACTAAAGCTTCTGTACAGTATACTTAATATACCTGTATAAAAAAGGAAAATTACTTTAAAAGATTCATTTGATGGTGAATGTTAATTTAATGCACAATATTTAATCTGTAAAATTCACTAAATTGCAATATAAATATGAGCACTCTGAACATGTCATGTCTGGAATATCATATAACTACAAGTTGAATGCACATCAGTGCCTCTACAAAGTTATAATTATGTGGATTTGCTTTAAAACCAGATTTTTTCCGAGTTGAGACCACCTCAGTGACAAAATATAGTGTCAGTATTTACAGCAAATCTGTTAAAAATTAACAAGTTGAACATGAAAAAAGTTGCATGTACAAAATAGCACAGTATTGTTCAATTACCACAGAATAATATAACGATTCAATTTACAGAACTTTTGTAAAATGTATTAAAAATGTTAAAAAGCAAAAAAACCACCAATACACATACTTTGTTTTTTGACTATAGAGTAAAAAAAAAGTGATTTGAACGCACCTGATATCGTCATGACTTCCCAGCCCATAAATATGAACTTCCCAGGAAGGCTTGAAAGCACTTTTTTACTGTCACATCTGCTCATCCTCTTTGACTACAAACAGCTCTTATAATCACTAATTTTTGAAACGTGGAATGCCTTGCAAAAGTCCACTCATATGTGACCCTGGATGACACAAACCAGTCATAATCAGGTCATACATCATCTGAAAGCTGAATAAATAATCTCTCCATTGATGTCTGGTTTGTTAGGAGGACAATATTTGTCTGAGATACAACTATTTGAAAATCTGGAATCTGAGGGAGCAAAAAAAATCTAAATATTGAGAAAATCATCTTTAAAGTTGTTCAGATGAAGTTCTTAGCAATGCATATTATTAATCAAAAAATAAAGTTTTGATATATTTACGGTAGACAATGTACAAATATCTTCATGGAACATGAACCTTTACTTAATATCTTAATGATTTTTGGTATAAAAGAGAAATGTATAATTGTGACTCATACAATGTATTGTTGTCTATTGCTACAAATATACCTGTGCTACTTATTGACTGCCTTTTTTGGTCCAGGGACACATATGCTCTCTGTTTAACTGTGATATCTGTCCTGTTTTCAGGAAAGGGTTACTTCATGCACTTCAGCACTGCAAGCGGGCCGGAGGGGAACAGGGCTCTGCTGGAGAGCAGGGTTCTTTATCCCAGATGGGGATTCCAGTGCCTGCAGTTCTTCCCATTCCCGTTCTTCACATTAATGATGGGCTCAAGATCTGGACGAGAGAGTAGAACACGGAAAACCACAACGGGACCCTGCGGCTCATTCAGCAGGTTGAAGGCACAGATGTTCCCAGGTAAAAGTAAAGTGCACTTGAACGCACTAAAAAATACCTCAATGCAAGCAAGTACATTTGTAGTACAGACTTTTTTTTTGTGCTAAATAAAATTGTTATACACTATAAATACATTAATTAAAAGTATATTTCTTCTTCAGTAGTACTACCGTGAAATTGCAAAAGTAACTTTTGTATAATTATCCTTAGTTTAAATTAAATTAATAGTATTCAAGTAATAGTTAAGTACATTTTCCCAACTGTGTCTACTAAAGTAGACTTAAAGGGTTAATTCACCCAAAAATGAAAATTCTGTCATCAATTACTCATTTCGTTCCAAACCCGTGTGACCTCCGTTCATCTTCACAACACACATTAAGACAAAATATCTGTGTGGTGCGGCTTTCACAGAACAACATATGCTGTATGTTCAGTGGATACCTTCCAAAATGGCACCAGGGTGACGTGGAGGAGACAAATTGTTGAATAAAATCTTCTTTTTTTTTTTTTTTGCGCACAATAAAATATTTTTGTAGCTTTGTAAAATTATGGTTGAACCCCTGATGTCACCAGTGGTGGACGAAGTACACAAATCAAAAACTTGAGTAAAAGTGCAGATACGTATTATAAAATATTACTCCAGTTAAAGTAAAAGTATACCTTTTTCAATTTTACTCAAGTGAAAGTACAAAAGTACTCAATTTTTTATATACTTAAAAAAGTATTGATATATTTATTTTCCAATTTTTTTTTTATAGGCTACTTAATTTAAATGTATATTAGCACATATTTTTTTTATAATCCTACTGCTCAAAATACATGTGATTTTCCCAAAATAACCACTATATGGAGTCATGATATACAGTATCTGTGTTGATGATATGGACTACGCTGACGAGAGTAATGTTCACTGTGAAGCTTACACTGAGAACCTGAGAGAAAACAGAGCTGACCATCTGATATAAAAAAGTGTAAAGTGTTTTAAAAATTGTTGTTTTGCAGAACACCACAGTTATATATGACATAAGAATAAGACCTGAAGTTAGGAAGAACATTTTAAGGAAAATATAATTAATATTTTCATAAGGGCTTTTTCTTCTCAAACCTTGTCTGTGGTGTAAACACCCCTGGCCAAATGCCCCCAGAGGACATCACTTCCCACTTTGATAATTACTGTAGTTACCATGTTCTGAACATCACATCCCTTCTTTTTCCCCCAGATGTAATCTATCTAGGTGACTGAATAAAAATATTTGGCTTTAAAATCAAAAAATTATCTTAACTTGGCACCAGCTAGCTTGTAAGCTAGACAGTAAGCATCAGCTTACAATATTTACTTTTTTCAGTATGGTTATGAAGAAACATTCATATCTGTCTACTCGGCTAGTTAATCCAAATAATATGACAATTTATCCTGTTGATAAACAATATAAAGTCTTTGCCAAAAATATGGCCACCTTGTTAAATATGATCAAAGGAGGCTGTGAAAATTAATCTGCATTGTTAATCCTTTTTATTTTTTATTTAAAAAAATCACAAAAATCTAACCTTTCATTGGATAATAAGAATTTAAAATGGGGGGAAATATCATTATGAAATAAATGTTTTTCTCAAATACACATTGGACACAATTAATGGCACCCCTAGAAATTCTTATGAGTAAAATATCTCCTAAAGTATATTCCCATTCATATTCACAATTTTGAGCACTCCAGCATGATTATGAACATGAAATTATCCAGCCATTGCTTCCTGTTTCACAGAAATATAAATAGGGGGGAAAACAAATCCCAAATACCCTTCATCATCCATCACAATGAGAAAAAACAAAGAATATATTTCTGATGTGCAGTAAAAGATAATTAAGCTTCACAAATTAGTGAAGTGGCTTTAAGAAAAGAGCTGTCTGTCCAAGCCGGCATTTTCTTCCGGCTTTGCTACCGTTCGGACGTTCTAGCTTACTGCTCTGCGCTTTGCTTCTTATTTCTGTACTTTTCTCTGATTTTTTAAAGATTTTTACTTCAGAAGATCAGCACAGTGCTCAAAACAACAGATCTTTGGCACAAATACTAAAACTAAAAACTCTTTGGGACTGGAATTATACTACAAAAAGAAGACTTTGCCTCCCACTGCCAGCAGCTTACATTCCGGAGACGGGATAACAACTGCCTACATTCAAACAGAAAGAGAGAGAAAAATGCCTCCTGTTGGATCTACTTGTTGCATGAACTGCTGCAAACTTCTACAAAGGATTGTGGCTCTTGAAACAAAGTTAATTGCTGGACTTCCAAACAGACGGAACACTCAGCAGACCGTCGTCATGGACCATCTCAGCATACAGCCGGTGAGTCCCATGAATCCTCTGAATCTCAACCATTTATACCAAGTGTAGAGGAACAAGCCGAAACTGATCGCCACACTAATCGATGGCACAAACAGGGAGCTAGACCCAAAGGAACACGAGACATCAGATTGTAACGAGTTTCTCGTATTGCTGCTGTAGCATCGTCTACCCCAGATTCGACTATGACAAGGCTTGTGAATACTGGTATTCTACCACCCCCCTATACATCTTGAGAACAGATTTGAAGCATTAATGAATGCGGGTGAGGAATCCCCAAATGTGATTACACATGGATCGGATCAGCCAGCAGCTAACAACGCTACTAACAGGCGCTCAAGGTTGAGCAGACAGCGGCATTCAGCTCAGAGCGCAGCCGAACCCAGGACTCTGATAGTGGGTGACTCTATTATCAGAAACATCAGTAGCAGAAATACAACAATATGCTGACTTCCTCAAGCAACGGACTCTGATGTGAACAAGGAACTTCAGAACATTCTGATGAAGCACAAGACTACAAAATCGAATCATCATCCATGTGGGGAAGAATGATATTCGGAAAAGAGCAGTCAGAACTCCTTAAGAAGGACTTCAGTGAACTCTTTGAAACACTTCAAAGACTCAAAGTTCAGTCGTTCATCAGTGGACCACTCCCAGCAAGGGGAACAAATATGTTTTCATAGTTGCTTGGGCTGAACACATGGCTACAAAGATCTTGCAATATAAAAGGAGTGAATTTCATCGACAACTTCAATCTGTTCTGGGGCCATAAACAGCTGTTTTAAACCGGATGGCCTACACCCAAACAAACTTGGTGCTAGAGTGCTTAAGGACAATATCTACTTTTCCTTACGCCATCCTTCAGCAGAGTGTGTCAATCCATTCAGCACACACACACCAGGTCAGAGTCGTCATATGGTTGACACATCCCACAAGGACACTGATAACACCATCCAGCCACAACTAGCACTGCTGATGGACATTATCCCGGCTGAGCCCTGCCCACAGAGCTCCTCACAGACAGACTGTGATGTATCAAAACAGATACAAGACTCAGCACCCAAGGACGACTTTCTGGAAAACAGCCAGGGAAGCCAGGACAACATATCACAGTCACCAGAAACACCAGAGACACAGAGCCCCTCTCACTGGACACATTATCCTCTCTCCAGCATCTCCACTTCTGTGCTTCTCACAGAAAATGGAGGAAATTGGTGTATGCCGGGACTAAACTCTCTCACTCATTCGCTGCAAGCCCGCAGATATCACCAAAAAAACGGCGGGCCCCCCCAACCCCTCCTAACTTTACTTTCATGAGTGTTCTGCAGGACTGTTAGGAGAGGTGGAGGTGTAGCTGCTCTATTTAAAGATTCTATCAATGTAAGCAAATGTCCTTTGGTCAGTACTTGTCTTTTGAATATCTAGGGATTGTGCTGAAAGGTGCTCCACGCATTCTGTTTATCATTATTTAAAGGCCTACAAAATACTCTCCCAGCCTTTGTTGAAGAGGTCACAGAAATGTTATCAATGATTTCCTCAGAGTTTGACTGTTTTGCTATTGCAGGGGATTTTAATATTCTCATAGATAATGCAGAAAACAAAACTACAAAAGAAATGATAACGGTTCTAAACACTTTTGACCTGATTCAGCATCTGCATGGACCCACACACAAAGGTGGACACACTCTAGATTTAATCATCAGTTGGGGTCTAAACATTTCATCCATTGTTATTAAGGACGTAGCACTGTCTGATCACTTCTGTATTTTCTTTGATATATTGATCTCTGCTACCACTGAAATCTAGATCTGTCTCTGTCAGAAGGAGATGCATTAACCGAGAACACTAGTGTGCGGTTTATGGAGGCTATATCTATAACACCAAGGCATTCTGCAGACTCTGTTGATCTTCTCCTTGATTCCTTTAACTCAAACGTGATGAATGTTATTGATTGATATTGCTCCAATAATAGTCAGTAAGAAAAACAAACAGACAGAAATCAGTTTGGAGAAGATCAACAGCAGTTCAGACTATGAAAAGACAATGCAGAAAAGCTGAGCGAATGTGGCGGAAGACAAAACTTGAAATTCACTATAGCATCTATAAAGACAGCCTTCATGCCTTTAATGTGAAACTAGCCACAGCTAGATAGAATTTTCTTCTCAAACCTTATGAACAGTAACTTAAACAACACTCGTAATCTTTTTGCCACTGTTGAGAGACTGACAACCACCCCCAAGTCAGATTCCCAGTGAAATGCTCTCAGTTAGCAAATGCAATGAGTTGGTTTTACTTCTTTTCTGAGAAGATCATTAATATCAGGAAGGCGATTAGCACATCCTCAAGCAATGCAGAGGTCAGACAGATCTGGACGCAATATCAGAAAGATACTATGTCTATTTTTGAAGCAACTGATAAGAAAATTTTGGAAGAAATAGTGCAGCACCTAAAATCGTCAACCTGCTATCTTGACACACTTCTCACATCTTTTTTCAAAAGTGTGCTTAACTGTTTAGAAGCAGATCTCTTAGAAGTGGGGAATGCCTCACTTCTTTCTGGGACATTTCCAAACTCCCTGAAAACTGCAGTTGTAAAGCCCCTCCTGAAAAAGAGCAATCTTGATAACACCATTTTGAGCAATTATAGACCAATATCAAATCTTCCTTTTATAGGCAAAATTATAGAAAAGGTAGTTTTTTAATCAGCTGAACAAATACTTAAACTCAAATGGATACCTGGACAATTTTCAATCTGGTTTCCAACTGCATCACAGCACAGAGACAGCGATCATTAAGATAATAAATGATATTCGTCTAAATTCTGACTCTGGCAAAATATCAGTGCTGGTATTGCTAGATCTCAGTGCTGCGTTTGACACTGTCGATCATAACATACTACTAGAGAGACTGGAAAACTGGGTTGGGCTTTCTGGGATGGTACTCAAATGGTTCAGATCATACTTAGACTTATGCTCTCCTAGACTCACATAATAACCTCTCCCTTCTAAGTGGACGTCCTTGACATGCGGAGTCCCACAAGGCTCAATTCTTGCACCGCTCTTGTTAAGCCTGTATATGCTCCCACTAAATCAGATAATGAGAAAGAACCAAATTGCCTATCACAGCTATGCTGATGATACACAGATTTACCTAGCCTTATCGACAAATGACTACAGCCCCATTGACTCCCTCTGCCAATGTATTGATAAAATTAATAGTTGGATGTGCCAGAACTTTCTTCAGTTAAACAAGGAAAAAACTGAAGTTATTGCATTGGGAAACAAAGACGAAGTTTTCATGGTGAATGCATACCTTGACTCTAGGGGACAAACAACTAAAAATCAAGTCAGGAATCTTGGTGTGATTCTGGAGACAGACCTTAGTTTCAGTAGTTATGTCAAAGCAGTAACTAAATCAGCATACTATCATCTAAAAAACATTGCAAGAATTAGATGTTTTGTTTCCAGTCAAGACTTAGAGAAACTTGTCATGCCTTTATCACCAGCAGGGTGGACTGCTGTAATGGTCTCCCTCATCCATCTTCCCGAAAAGACCATTAGACAGCTGCAGCTCATCCAGAACACTGCTGCCAGAATTTTGACTAGAACCAGAAAATCAGATTATATCACACCAGTCCTCAGGTCCTTACACTGGCTTCCAGTTACATTTAGGATTGATTTTAAAGTACTTTTACTCGTTTATAAATCACTCAATGACCTAGGACCAAAAATATATTGCAGATATGTTCACTGAATATAAACCTAACAGACCACTCAGATCATTAGGATCGAGTCAGTTAGAAATACCAAGGAGTTCACACAAAACAAGGGGAGTCCGCCTTTAGTTACTATGCCGCCCGCAGTTGGAATCAGCTTCCAGAAGAGATCAGATGTGCTAAAACATTAGTCACATTTAAATCTAGACTCAAAACTCATCTGTTTAGCTGTGCATTTATTGAATGAGCACTCTGCGATATCCGAACTGATTGCACTGTATTTTACGTATTCACTGTATTCTATGTAAAATCATTTTCTATTTTTAACTGTTTTAAATTAATTTTAAATAAATACATTTTTTAATCATTTCCAATATTTTAAAATTGCTTGTTTTATGTTTTAAAATTGCTTGTTTTATTTTTGTTATTATTTTTCTTCGTGATTATTTTACTTTCTTTTATGTAAAGCACTTTGAATTACCATTGTGTACGAAAATGTGCTATATAAATAAAACTTGCCTTGCCTTGTCCTTGCCTAGAGCAGTGAAAATTCCCATTTCCACCATCAGGGCAATAATTAAGAATTTCCAATCAACAGAAAATGTTATAAATCTGCGTGGAAGAGAACGTGTCTCTACAATATCTCTGAGGACGTGTCTCTATCGTCCTAATGCACAGTGAGAAAGAGAGTTTGAGTGGCTAAGACTCTCCAAGGACCACAGCTGGAGAATTGCAGAAAATAGTTGAGTCTCGGGGTCAGAAAACCTTAAATAAAAATGTCAAACAGCACCTACACCACCACATTTTGTTTGGGAGGGTTTCAAAAAAATTATCCTAGCTTATCCAAAAACAAACTCCAGCATATTCAGTTATCAGACACGACTGGAACTTCAAATGGGACTGGCTTCTATGGTCAGATGAAACTAAAAAATTAGCTTTTTTAGCAGCAAACACTCAAGATGGGTTTTGGTACACACAGCATCATAGATTCTATCAAATACCAACAGATAAAAAAATCAGTAAGTGACTGATTCTTATAATGGGCCATGTTTGGATCTTCCAACCGTACAATAATCCAAACACAAACCTCAAAAACAACACAAAAATGGGTCACTGAGCACAAAACCAAGCTTCTGCTATGACCATCCCAGTCCTCTGACCTGAACCCTATAGAAAATGAGTGGTGAACTGAAGAGGAGAAGCACCAACATGGAGCTGGGAATCTAAAGGGTCTGGAGTGATTCTGGATGAAGGAATGGTCTTTGATCTCCTGTCAGGTGTTCTCTAACCTCATCAGGCATTATAGGAGAAAATTTAGAGTTTTTAAACTGGCAAATGGAGGTTTCAAAAAGTATTGAAATAAAAGGGTGCCAATAATTGTGGCCAATGTGTATTAGAGAAAAACATTTATTTCTTAATAATATTTCCCCCCATTTTAAATTCTTATTATCCAATGAAATGTTAGATTTTTGTGAATTTTTTTTAATAAAAGATCAAAAGGATTAACAATGTAGATTAATTTTCACAGCCTTCTTTGATCATATTTACCAAGGGTACCGATGTTTTTGGCCAAGACTGTAAAAAACAGACATCAAATAGGGCTAAATGCATAGCATAGCTTTAATAAAACTGTTACATTACGGCAGCGGGGAATATGAATGTGCACGAGTCATTTATTTAATCTGTGTTATTTTAATGTTTCATTTTTTTTTTACCTAAAATAGAGACACTGATGTTGATGTGTCTGCATTGAAGCATTTCAGTGGGCTTAAATAGATCACCCTTTACAGCAGATTTAGTTCACAAACAACTGACAGTTTTGACCTAAATATGATTTTCAGTTACACGCTCACAAGATCTCCCCGGTTCTCACTTGTGAATTCAGTTCACTGGACACTCACTAAACGCTTCATTTGAATCAGTGAGTTGGCTGCAATCGGTTCATTCTAATTTGTGAATGAATCATTTGGTGTGATTTGTGGCACATGATATAAGGAGTAACGATATGTTTTATGAAATAAACAGAAACAAAAACTACTATCCTAAGCATTTGAAATAATATAAGGAGTAACGATATGTTTTATGAAATGTAGTGAAGTAAAAAGTATGATCTTATGCTTTGGAATGTAGTGAAGTAAAAGTAAATGTCACTCAAAATAAAACTACTCCAGTAAAGTACAGATACTGGAAAAATGTACTAAAGCACAGTAACAAAGTGAAGCTACTCCGTTAAGGCCCCGATATACTTCAAACGAAATCAAAAAACGAACTGATATGACGTAATTTCGAACAAAATCAGGCCGAAACGAAGTTCGTTTTGTGTTTGTTTCGTGTTAGTTCGAAACAGCTGACCAAAGTGAACTTTCTGGGGGAGTTTGTTTCGGCTCCCAAACACCTTTGAGTTTCTATCGGTCCGTTTCTTCTAAAAAACCAACTTATTTGATCCGAAACTCCACCTTTCTCGGTTCATTCCTCATTTTGCGGAGGTCATTAAGGAGAGCAATATCTCTTGAATACACTGGAGGGTCGAATAGCTGAGCTGCACAAATATAGCCGCACATGTATGATCGCTCGCAGACAGACTTTAAAGATGTAGAGACGACAGTATTTTATTTCTAGAAAAAAATAGCAACGAAGCTTAGTGTCGACGACCCAGAGTTATGCAAAAAGCGAAGCAGAGAAAAGTTTTCCAAAGCCATGAAAAGAATGAAAGGAAAGAGTAAAGATATAAGGTAGCAAGTACCAAATACATTTTTCAAATAAATGTTACACCATACTGCTGCTGTTGTTCTTTCAATAAGATAATTTAAAGGGTATACAGTAAATGAAATGCCAAACGAACATACAATAATAAACCTTCGTTTTTTATCAAAACAATTTATCCAGTTTAATAAAATAAATGAACACTTATAAAATAAGGCAAAAAAACTGATTCCAATGTTTTTTTTCCACATCATGCTAAAGTTTTTAGACTATGAGCCATTCACACGTCCATAAAGGACTGATTATGGAATGGTTCTTTTGTATTGCAAACATGATACTTGACTTTGATTTGCTGCTAAAAAAATTTCTTTTGTCTATATATTCTGACCATTGGGCACCGTCTCACATCTAGATTGCCTACACTTCTTCATTTCATCGTTGTTTTGTTTAGGGGATACACGCGAGCATCGTGATACATGTTTACATTACACACAGCCTCCAGTAGCACGGGGGTGTTGGAAAGTCCGTTAACAGTATATCGTCACTCAGCCTTTTCGAACTTCTTTTTTTCCTTTACTGTCCACCATTGGATGTCACATGGATTATTTTACAGATTTCCTTGCTACGTTTCTGGACCTTGATTGTGTAAGGACCCTTGCTGTCTATGGGAGGGTCAAAGAGCTGTCAGAATGCATCAAAAAATCTTATCTTAATTTGTTTTCTGAATATGAACGGAGCTCTTACGGGTTTGGAACAACATGAGGGTGAGTAATTAATGACAGAATTTTCATGTTTTGATGAACTATCCCTTTTATCATAAATACACTAATTAATTGAAATGGTTCTAAATCCAAAAATAACTGAACATCAAACACGATGAAGACTTCTCCTTTTCTCATCTTTTATTTTTTATTTTTTCAAACACATATATGAATGTAGAGTTATCTTTGTGGGGATTTGCCATAGTCTTCTATTGTTTCTATACTGACCAAACTATATTTCTCTCCACTTACCCAGTGGTTCACATTCCTGGTCCTGGAGAACCCCAACACTGCACGTTTCTGATGTTTCTCATGTATCTCTTATCTGATACACACATGATAAGCAGATGAGTGAAATCAGGTGTGTTTGATTGGGGAGATATCTATAATGTGCAGTGTTTGGGGTTCTCTAGGACCAGAATTGGGAACCATTGCACTAACCAAAATCTACCCCTCACAGAAAACATTTTTGCATTTTTACATTTTCAGATAAACATCATTTAGTATTTGTAATTTTTTCCCCCTTGTGGGGACTACTAGCCAAGCAACACAAACAGAGGCTGAGACAACAGATACGCATCATCACTCAGCAGAACTTACTGTCTATATAAGCATTTATTAACATTTATTCTGACATGTTATTTCATTAACAGAACTTCAGCTGCATAGTAATAATATTCATTTCACGAATTCACACTTAATATAATATTATTAACTGAAATATGGTAATGCATATTTGGTGTGCTGTCTGGGGAAGGGCTCCGAACTAGAGTACTCCCTAAAAGCAATTGAACGAAGTACAGACGCCAGACTACGGACATCCCCCCAAAATAAGCTCTGAGATCTGGCAGGGGCTGTTGTTTGAAAAAGTCACCTGGTTGGCAGGCCGAAAGAGCCTACGTACTCCTGTGGGAGCGACTTATGGCATTGGATGATTAGGCCCTACCGGCTGCTGGTATTGGACTATGTGGTTTGGGGCGCCTGGTCGGGAGTACTTTAGCCAAGGCTCAATGGGAGCAGCTCACAGTGTTGGAACAGGTGAGCCCTATCGCCCTGAAGATCAAGACTCAGGGCATCGGACAAGTGTGTCCTTTCGGTTTGGCAAGGTAAAAAGGCTTTGGGCCTTCAGGCAAGGAGGACTCTACCGACATCCGATGGGAGATCAAGACTCACTGCATCAGACGGGTAAGCCTCACCGGGCGGTGAGAGAGAAAAAGGAAAACCTGACTGGGAGGGCTATTGCAGCATCCGATGGGAGATCAAGACTCAGGACATCAAACAGGTTAGCCTCGCCAGGCAGGGGGAAAAGATGTGAAGTTGACTGAGAGAGCTCGGACAGCATTTGGCGGGAGGTCGAGACTCATGGCATCGGACAGCTGAGCCTCGCCATCGGTCGAACCGAAAAGGTAGGGTTGTCTGGCTGGGAGGCTCTCGCGGCATCCGATGGGAGGTCAACACTCACAGCATCGGACAGGTAAGCCTTGCTGACTGTCGAACATAAAAGGTAGGGTTGTCTGGCCGGGAGGCTTTCATGGCATCCGACAGGAGATCAAGACTTATGGCATTGGATGGGTATGCCTCGCCGAACGTAGGATGGAAAAGGTAAGGGATGGGAAGACTGTAGGATGGAAATGTAAGATTGCCAGGCCGGGCTTGCAGCATCTGACGGGAATTCAATAATTGCGGTGTCAGACGGGTAAGGCTTGCTGGCAGTCAGATGGATCTTTTATCTGATGTTGTTGCTGCCCTGATGAAAAAAGAGTGGCTAGAGAGATTTATTTCCTGGGATGTCCGACAATTGTGGGACGGATCTGAGTTGTTTTTGAAACCAGAAGTGAGTGATGGGGTTTTTGGAGTCGTCTAAGAATAGTGATTTGTGAGGGGGATTTAGCCTGAGAATTCCTAAGGCAGAGATACTTGAGGATAGGGATGCAAAGATTATAGAATTTGTTGGTACGATTATTGTCTGAGAAATAATCACGGTTTTACAATTATGACGGTTATTTTGCATTTATTCATTTCACTAAATTATGAATGTATAAAGTCACATGGAAACTCTTTAGATATTAAAGTGTTATTTATTGCTGCCTTTTGAAACAGAAATAACACAGTAACCAATAATACAGCACAAAATAATTATAATAAAGACAAACAAAAGTCCATCTCTCCAGTTGGAATTAAAGGAAAACGCCACCATTTTTCCATATTCCACTATGTTCTTCCCTCAACTTAGACGAGTTGATAAGTACCTCTCCGGTCTCAATGCGTGCACTTAATCACTGTAGGATGCGGAGCCACTATGCTAGCATTTAGCTTATTCATTCTTTAGGATCCAAACAGGGATGAATTTAGAAGCCACCAAACACTTCCATGTTTTCCTATTTAAAGACAGTTACATAAGTAGTTACACGAGTAAGTATGGTGACACAAAATAAAACGTGGCGATTTTCTAAGCGGATACAAAATTATAACTTTAATTTATAATAGAAGAAGAGCACTTCGCAGCACTTTGACCTTGGCGCAGTAATATCGTGATGTGCCAAGGTCGAAGTGCTTCGAAGTGCTCTTCCGCCATACATTATAGTTATAATTTTTTATTCGCTTAGAAAATCTCCATGTTTTATTTTGTGTCACCATATTACTCGTCTAACTACTCAAGTAACCGTCTTTAAATAGGGAAAACATGGAAGTGTTTGGTGGCTTCTAAATTCATCCCTGTTTGGATCCTAAGGAATGAATGGTGCTAAGCTAAACCCTAGCATAGTGGCACCAGGCCCTACAGCGATTAAGTTTACGTACTGAGACCAGAGAGGTACGTATCAGCTCATCTAAGTTGAAGGAAGAACATAGTGGGATATGGAAAAATGGTGGCGTTTTCCTTTAAAAAGGTGACCTCTGCTCTGTAAACATCCATGTCAGTATTTCCCTTTTGAAAATAACTAATGAAGATAGATCACAAAAGTATTTAGTGTTTTCAGTTTGTACATTCTTTACATTTCTTTTGGACCTGAGGCAGAGAACTGGAAACATGGTGAAAAAAAAGTCTTGTTGGTTTTTGACTTATGAATAATACTGTAAAAGGGATAATAAATAACAATGTTAATGAAGTATTATTTATATAACATAACAATATATTAACTTTATCCCACAGGGGAAACTATTAATAATGAGGGGAATAAGCTGAACTATTATTGTAGTCAAATATCATCCATACGTATTCATTTTAATCATTTTTATAATAATTCTTAGGATTTTACATGTGGCCTGAGAAAATCATGTCTATTATTTTAGTTTGTGAGATCGGAGATCACGCTGTGCACACATACAAACATTCAGGAGAACACAAAATTGCCGTGAACCCTGCCCTGCGGCTTTTATTAATAAAATAGCTTAGATACTGAATTGCTACATTATATTCTCTACATTATATTGGTTCCTCTGTCATAGTTAATCTAGTGTGTGTAGTAGCCTCCGTGTCTCTGGTAAGCACAGAATTTTAAGCTGATGCACCGCTAGTATAACTTTGTTTTCGTATTGTGCAAGCTGAGACAGTGGGGTTTATTTGTGGATCGAATTTAGAGGAGAAGGTGAGTTCTGAGCATCTGAGAAAACCAAAAAAGGCTAGAATAAACATGGCATCGAGTGTGCGGGTGGTAACCTGTGCATAGGGTGTGGATTCATTTTGTGAGAATGTCTAACGTTATGGGTTGTCTGAAATCGAGACGGGTGGGCTGGGATCGTTGGATTCCCCTGATCAAAAAGGAGGTTTGTGAATTACTAATTTCGGGTGAGGGGGCACCATACATCAGCTTGTAGAAAAATTGGAAGCCGCTCATGTAACCTTTGATGGACCCGACTCGGAGACCCTTAACACTGTTGAGGAAAGAAATAAATGGAGTGATTGAAAGTAGTGAAAAATCAGGGAACGGTGTGTTGTATGAGATGTGGAATTGCTTGAAGCATCTCCAAGCTGTCACGTATGACTGGAGAGTTCTGGGAGAAACTGCTCGGAGGATAGTGCCGAGCAATGCATCGAGGAGGGGTTTTAACGGGTGAGTTACGGGAATATTAATTCTGAATAGTGAGGTACTGGTGTTGGGAATTTGCCTGCCTCTGGAGTCAGCGTCCTTAATTTCTGAAACAGAAATTTTTATTTGGTTGTCTACAATATCGGGCTCTGCATGTGCAGATTGGAGATTGTTGAATATGAAATTTTGGGAAAGCGCACATTTGACGCCAGGGTTAAAACCGGGTCTGAGGCCAGACAGAAGATAATTAGCGAATTTTTTGTCTTGGTGGAGGGCGAGGTAGATGGTCAGGTGAGAAATGTTCCCCGGAGTCGATAGGTAGTTTTTAGATGTTTTTTTTATTCACAGCTTTGTACACTGGACAAACGATGTGGGCGTGAGCTCCGGTGCAGAAGCTGCAAATGTGAAGGTAGCGGCAGCGCTGTCTGGTGCATCTCCCACTGTTGAACAAGATGTATAGCTGCCTGTTATATGCTGCTGTTGGGGCTGTTTGCTCTGAATCCGAGTCATGGTAGAGTGAGTGACTGACCTGCAAACCGCACATGAAATGTTCCTGCAACCTAAAAACACCTGGCTGTGGAGATCCGGATTGAGTGTGCCCCAGTAAGGGCAGTGGTTCCATTGGGCGACTCGTACCACGCATTTTGCAGAAAAAGTTTTTGGTACGTATAAAAATGCCCTCCTCCATAGGACAATGCGAGCTTGGCTATGATTGATAAGTAATCTTTGAGTTTGTGTCACCTACGGGGGAAGGTTGAACAAATGCTCTCTGTGAACCGACTGTATGCAATAGTGAACTCAGAAAAAGAAAGAAGTCATGATGAAAGGGGATTTGGGTTTTTTAAAGTGACTGAGAAATCCCCGCAGTCTATTTGACATTTTTAGTCGGAAGTGGGCAAGAGGGAAAGAAGTGAAGAAAGATTGACGTCCACACTTGCTAATATTTGCGCTCGGATATTGTGAGCCACTTGGGGAGGTTCTGAAGCAATGGCGTTTGGTGGGGCGGGCATTGGTGTAGTGGTGAAGAGCGAGTACTGTGATTTTGCTTGGAGGAGAGAGCTGAAGGGGACTTGAGGTGGGGTTGTGTTTGACAGCATGTGCAGCCAAGCGCATGCTTGGGCTGCGGGCCCGAACTGGCAGTGGCGGGCGGCGGGGCTGTGATTGACGGCGGAGTTGGGCCTAGCGATTGCTAGCGTCTTTAGGGTTTAGGTTAGGGTAGACTCAGGAGAGAGGTTAGTTAGTTGCAGATTTGTGTACAAGTCATAAAACTCTGCTTTGTTTAAAGGCTGGACGTCAGATTTGGAAAGCGTTTGCCTCAGACTCGACTCGGTCCACTTCCCTATGGGCGGAATCGTTGTCCTGGCCGAATGATAGGAGGACGCTGGGGAGTCGGCTGGGGTTCTCACCGGAGGTAGGCCTAGGCATCTTGGGAGGCGAGTGGCTGCTCGGGCCATACAGCGCCTACGAGATGGGGCCAGGGGCTCGATTGTGGTGCCACACGGGGGAGGAGTGGTCCTAGGGCCGGCTGGTTGCGGCGATGGGACCGGAGGAGAGTCTGAATTGTTTTCAGACGAGGGGGCTTGTTTTTGAGACATGGTAGCAGACGAGTGAACCAAAATGCTGATAAACCGTCAATGGATAGAGGTAAGGTCATATTCTAAAATATTATATATTTAAATCCTCCCGAATTTGTTAATAAAACATATATGTAGTGAAAAGATAAGAAGAGATTCTATAACATCTCACTGTTACAGATTTATCATAATGCTCAAAGCATTATGGGTAGAATCTCTCGTCAGTCTATTCTGATTCAGCAGCACAGTTTTACTGATCCAGGCCAAAGAATAAACAATCCACTATTAAACCCAAACCCAGGATAGAGCGGCTGAGTGAATGTGGTCTGGACTGTGTGGATGAGGCTCATCGTGTCAGAGACGCTGTAGAAGGACAGAGTTCCTGCACTGTGATCCACAAACACTCCTATTCTACTGCTGATGGACTCTAGAGGGAGAACAGTCTCTTTGTTATTGTGTATGAATGAGTAACTGTCAGGAGAACAGATCAAACTCCAGGACTGATCATTCAATCCAAACAAACATTCATTACCCCGTCCCTTCCTGCTGATGCTCTTATATGACACTGATAAACGCACATAATCTCCACTCCACTGCAGCTCCCAGTAACAGCGTCCACACACACTCTCTCTACACAACACCTGCTGAAAATAATCAAATCTGTCTGGATGATCAGGATACAACTGAACTGTTTTAGTGGTAGTAATCACTCTGTTGCTCTCAGAAAGACACATGTATTTATTCACTGTGTTCAGATCCAGAGTGAGCTGATGGGAATCTGATGGAGATAAAACACATCAGAATCAGGAATTATGAATCTGTTTGATCTTTTCATGTAGCTGAACTCTTCATGTTCAGTGTATCATCAGTGTCTCAGTACAGACGACCAGATAACCTGTGTAAATCATCATTTACATCAATAATTTTAAAACTCTTCTTTCACCTTCTACAGGAAGAACATGAACACACTCAGTGAGTTTTTCTGCTGGTTTTCTTACTGACTTACATTGTAGGAAGTCCTTCCTGGTTCTGGGAACAATGTTGGTGAATGTGACTGTGGAAATCAACAGACATGAACAGTGTGATTCTCATGATCCTGTATCTATTCCTAACACATTTCTAATATGATGTTCTCCAGGATATGAGATGATGATGGACTGGTTTCTGAGAGCAGATGAATCTCCAGGACTTTACCTCTGTCTGAGATCTTCTTGAGCTCCTCTTTGCAGAAATTCTCCAGTTTGTCTCTCAGCTGACGGACAGATTTTCTCAGACCATCAAAAGTGACGATAGAACTGAAGAGATCATCATTTACATCTGTAGATTCAGGAGGTGCTGAGAGAGACTGGAAACTCTACAGAAAGCAGAAATCAAACTCATCAGCTCCACACTTCACTCAACAACCTGCAGGAACATCAGATTTGTCTTTACTGATCTTTAGTAACTCAATCCAGCACTTTCACAGCACCAGCTTCATTCTTCTCATATCCATTATATACTACATTAGTACGGAGCCCCGCACATGACATGCAAGAAAAAATAAATAAATTGTGCGCATGATTTACTAATTCGTTCCCTCAATGTACTAAATCATGCACACATTACTATTGCGTTCCCTCAATTTACTATTGGGTTCCCTCGATTTGCTAAATTGTGCGCACGATTTAGCAAATCGAAGGAACGAATTAGTAAATCGTGGGCACAATTTATAAATCGAGTGAACGAAATAATAAATCGAGGGAACGCAATAGTAATCATGTGCACGTTTTAGTACATTGAGGGAACGAATTAGTAAATCGTGCGCGCGATTTAGCCTAAAAATTTTTCCTGCATGCCATGTGTGGGGCTCCGTACATTAGAGCTGCAGATTCTAGTATTTGTCACTTACACTCTATGTGAACTTTCAAGGAAACAGTTTGGATGATAAAACATCTGCTAAGAACATAAATGTCCATCTAACAGCTCAAGCACATCAATGGAGTCTCATTGTAAGGTTGAGTAGATTTGATCAGGAAAAGCAGCTCAAAGGTATGATTAGATTGACCATTATTGATAACTTTCGCTCAAGTCCACTCTGACTCTGTTCTTGTAGATCTGTGTTACCTGCAGGAACTGGATGTGATCCTGTGTGTGTGAAAGCTGCTCCAGCTCAGCGTCTCTCCTCCTCAGATCATTGATCTCCTGCTCCAGTCGCTCCAGTCGTTCTTCAGCTTGACTCACTGCAGTCTTTTCCTGATCTCTGATCAGTCGTATCAGCTCAGAGCGGCTTCTCTCAATGGAGCGGATGAGCTCAGTAAAGATCCTCTCACTGTCCTTCACTGCTGTCTGTGCAGAGCGCTGTTAGGACACACAGTGATTCAGCTTCAGTAAGTCTGAACTGAGACGGAGACAAACTTCTCTTCTTCACGTCTTCCTAGTCTCGTTCAGCTGGTGCTGGAAGACATTGGACAATGGAGCTTTTTAAATTGGTTGCCTGTTTGTTTTAGAGTCTTCTGCGTCTCCTTCAGCTGCTTCTGCAGGACAAACAGATGAGAGTGAATCTCACAGAAAACGGTTCTAGATTAAAACTCCAGAATTTTTTTGATCGAACATTTGCCACCATCATACATGAATTAACATGAAGTTTAAGGCCTTATTCACACAGTAAGTGTAACTTTACATTTTCATAAAAGTGAAACTGACACAGATGTAGAGCTTCACACTGACTTCTGTGTTCTGTGCTGCAACTTAAGACAGAAAATAAATGACTGAAGTGAAGCTATAAACGGCTAAAATGACCTGGATTCAGTCAGTTTTACTGAACAGAAAGTGTTTGTGTGCAGCTGCTGTTCATTTCTGCTGTCGTGAACAGTGTGAATGCTGTCAGCTGTTAATATGGTGCTGATATAAACACATATGAAACTAGTGTCAGCAATATTTCATCAGTGTCTAGTGTTAAATACCTGTTTCTCTCTCCTCTGTGCTGCAGCTGATACAGTTTCGTGGTTTTTATGTCCATCCATTGTACACAGCACACATATACATTTCTGATCAGTGCGACAGAAAACCTCAAGGAGCTTCTCATGTTTCTGGCAGATCATCTCCTGCAGTCGTCCAGTGGCATCAATCAAACTGTGTCTCTTTCCTTTAAACCAACTCTCATGTTGTTCGAGGTGATTCTGACAGTAAGACTCCAGACACAGCAAACAGGACTTGACAGCTCTGTATTTTCTTCCAGTACAGACGTCACACTGAACATCTCCAGCTCCAGCAGGAACCACACTTTGAAGTTTAGTGTTCTTCAGTTTCTCCAGCATTTCAGCAAACACCACGTTCTTAAATAAAGCAGGTCTTGGACTGAAGGTCTGTCTGCACTGAGGGCAGCTGTAGACTCTCTTCTCATCCTCTTCATCCCAGCAGTCTGTAATGCAGCTCATACAGTAACTGTGTCCACACTGGATGGTCACTGGATCCTTCAGGAGATCCAGACACACCGGACACAAGAACTCATCCTGAGAAAATCTGGCTTCTGCCATTTTACTGCAGAAATACAGAGTCACAAACACACAACAACTCAGCTACACTTTCACTTTCACTTTCCCTGAACTCATGTGATTCCTGTTTCCTGGTTCTGTGTTTGAGTGATGTGTGTAAAACAGCTTCCTCATTCCTAAGTTTAGTTTCGACACATCTCTCTGTTAACACACACACTTACTGTTATAACCTGGGCTCAGGGAAGCAACACACAAATGACACAAAATTGCTGATCAAAACAAGGTTTATTAGATTATAAAAGGAAAAAAAGGTGACTGTGACGGTAACCAGCACTGCTATTACAGAGCTTCCTGCAGAACCAGAGAGAGAATGAGCTTGTGTCCAGCAGGGACAGTTCTAGGATTTCATCCTTTTCATACAAACATACAAATTACCTAAATAAACCCTATTTTACAGTGCTTATAAAAACTGTATTACTGTATGAATAATTACCTAAGTTTAGAGCAGTGTGTGATTCTGTTTTTCTTTTGTTGTTTGATTAAAATTATAAGCCTAATAGGCTATAAGAAATGCGTGAATCCGTTATTCTAACACACATCCAATATTTTCTTAACTGTCTGCATTTATTTAAGATGTAACCGACTGTATTTACTTGGATACTCCTCAAGACAGCCATTGTGACATAATATTGTATTTATTTGCATATATATTTATTTATGTGAAAGTGAACTCAGTTTGGTAGTTGCGCGCTGTCCATGCAGTGCCTTTCAATGTGTGCTTCATTCATTCAGTACCACACTGAGATCTCTCTCGTGCCATCTTGCCCTTGAAAGCGAGAATAATAAACTTTCTTGAGGAAGCTGTCAGCATCCTACCCCCTGTAGTTTGTCTCCGTGCCTCTAGAGGTCCCCTGTTTTCTCCTCTGCCTTAGTTCTTCCTTGTGTGGTCTTGTTAGCATTATCCAGGTCACCTGTGCCTTGTTTTCCTCAGTGCATTTAAGTTGTGTATCTCCTCACTCGGTTTTTGAGTCTTCACGCTGTGTTTGCTGCCTGGTCTTGCTACAGCTTCCCTAGCTACCCCAAGTAAGGTATCCTGAGTTCCTTTCTTTGGTTGTAATTGTTCTCTGGTTTTGTTTTCTCTCCTCTGAGTTTTTATTTTCTCATGTGGTTTTTCCATTGTTTTTGCTGTAGTTAAAACCTCAGTTCGAGAAGAACTTTAGTTATATTTTTTCTAGAAAATACTTTTTTTAAAATATATAAATCTACATTTCCTGGGAAACTGCCTTAAGTGTTTTGTTTGGGTCCAACATTACCACTCCCGTGGCTCAGTGTTAGATCTCTCAACCACCACACCAGAGACCCGAATTCAAGCCCAGCTTGTGACAGAAAAACAGAGTCATCCATGGACCCAGAAACACTCGCCTCCAAGGATCTGTTGGCAGTGATTACCCAACACAAGTCATCTTTCCAGCTCCATGAAGCTGTTCTCAGCCATCAGGAGGAGCTAATGACCAAAAACTCTCAACTCCTGGCCGATGTGATGGGTATCATCTGCCAGCTCTTTGAACGGCTCCCGGGTGCTTCACCTTCCTCTGCTTCACCCCCAAGTGGCAACAGGCCTACTTCAGTTGCAGAGCCTCGATTACCACCTCCTAAGCCCTTTGATGGGGATCTTAGTTCTTAGTTAGTTCTTAGATCTTAGTTTCATCACCCAATGCTCCCTGATCTCCGAGCTTCAGCCCTCAAGTTTTCCCACAGACCACTCCAAGGGGCTCTCCTTCCAGCTTCCAAGCACCTGCTTACTCTCAATCAAGGCTCCAACAGCACCGCAGATTGCACCATCGAGTTTTGGACCATCGCGGCAGGAAGCGGATGGAACGATTAGGCGTTGATGGTCTGCTTTCAGGGAGGGCTGTCCGAGCCCCTTCAAGATGAGTTAACCACTTGAGAACCAGCTGCTGATCTCGAGTCCCTCATTGCGATGGTAATCCACCTGGACAATCGCCTGAGAGAGCGGAGGGTGGCTCGCCACAAGGCATCTCAGTCCCAAGTTCCTGTGAGCAGGTCTGTGTCCCCAGTTCGTATTCCTGCCTCCTGGGCTTCCTCAGCTCCTGAGCAGCCCTATGATTCCATGGAGGACATGCAGTTGGGTCTTTCCAGGCTCTCTCCCAATGAGAGGGAACGTTGCATGAGGAAAGCGACATTGCCTCTACCGCGATGCTTCCAGCCACTTTCGCTCCACTTGTTCCGAGCTCTCGGGAAATGGTTATCCTCGCCCAGCTACAGGAGGGTTGCGATGGGGAAAATTAGAGCTCCTCCTACTAACGTCTTCCTAGCTGTTCCAGCCACTCTGTCCTGGGAGGGCCACCAGCATCCAGTCCAGGCCATGATCGATTCCGGTGCCGCAGACGACTTCCTGGATCTATCCTTGGCTAAAGAACTTGGGATCCCTACCCAACTTCTTCCTCATCCCCAGGGGTTAGGGTTAGGGGTTAGGGTTAACCCTAACCTTCCTCATCCCCAGGCAGTTACGGCATTGGATGGCAGACCCCTGGAACTGGGCAGAGTAACAGAGGCCACTCAGTCCCTGCGACTAACCATCCATCAACACCAGCAGGAGGGAGACCATCTGATTGACTCTCCCGATTATCCTGTTATCCTGGGCCACCCCGGGTGCGCAGACATAATCCCTGGATCAACTGGTCCGCTGGCACCATTCTGAGCTGGGGTTCCACTTGCCATCTCACCTGCCTAAATCCCTTAGCCTCTAATTCCAAGTTTCAAGAGTCTGTCAACCTGTCTTGAGTCCCCAGTTCATCATCAGTTCAAGGCAGTGTTCAGCCAGTCCTGGGCCACCTCCTTACCACCTCACCGCCCCTACGACTGTGCCATTGAGCTATTCCCTGGCTCCTGCCCTCCCAGGAGTCGGATCTTCTCCTTGTCTTCCCCCCGGCACACAGCAATGGACACCTACATTAAGGTATCCCTGGCAGCTGGCATCATCCATGCCTCTTCTTCCCCGGCAGGGGCGGGCTTCTTCTTTGTGGGGAAGAAAGACGGGGTTCTTAGGCCATGTATTGATTACCTTGGTCTCAACAAGATCACGGCTCGGAATTGATACCCCCTTCCTTAATGGCCACTGCTTTCGAGTTACTATAAGGGGCTTCCATTTTTACTAAATTGGATCTATCCAACGCTTACCATCTCGTGCGGATCCGACATGGGGACAAATGGAAGACAGCCTTCAACACCACCACAGGCCACTATGAGTATCTGGTGATGCCGTTCAGGCTCACCAATGCCCCCGCTGTATTCCAAGCACTGATAAATAACGTTCTCCGGGACATGCTTAATCAATTAGACGTTGTATATCTTGACGATATCCTAATTTTTGCGGGGTCATTGGAGGAGCATGAGGGGCACATCAGCAGGGTCCTCCAGAAACTCCTTGACAATCATATCTATGTGAAGGCCGAGAAATGTACGTTTCATGTTACCCAGGCTCAGTTTCTTGGGTTCATCATCACTCCTGGCCACGTGGAGATGTACCCTAAGAAGGTTGAAGCTGTCCTCAGCTGGCCTATTCCCGCCACAGTTAAGCAGGTTCATCGTTTCATCAGCTTTGCGAACTTCTATAGGAGTTATATATTCAGTCTTATCTTCTCCATTGTGTATTTTTGCCTTGGTTCCTCACACGGTTTTTAAGTCTTTGCCCTGTGTTTCCTGCCTGGTCTTGCTAAAGCCTCCCTAGCTACCCCAAGTACGGTATCCTGAGTTCCTTTCTTTGGTTGTAATTGTTCTCTGGTTTTGTTTTCTCCCCTCATGGAGTTTTTATTTTCTCATATGGGTTTTCCATTGTTTTTGCTGTGGTTAATGCCTCAGTCTGAGAAGAACTTTTGTTGTATTTTTCTTGCGAAGACTTGCATTTCCTGGGAAACTACCTTAAGTGTTTCGTTTGGGTCCACATTACCACTCCCGTGGCTCACTGGTAGATCTCTCAACCACAACGTGGGGGCCAGCCGTGGCTAGTTGTAATTCACTGACAGCTAATCACATTGCAGCATTTCAGCAACTTGCCACAGAGCGGAAATTATGTCACAGCCAATCAGATTTTTTCCATGCATTTATTTGGACCGGGGTTCGAAACCAGGTCTAACCATTATTTCACACAGCTTTGTACTTTTTATCAAACAAAATTCTAATATTAAACAATACATTACAGCTGCAAAGTATGTAATTTGTGTCTTGCCTTTTTGGAAAACAAAACAAAGTATTATGAATAAATGATTAGTATTAAAATAAATACAGTTAAATAATAGTAGTATACATTACATGATTATATGAAAACATGAATAATTGTAATGGTTATAATTAAACATGAATGGTTTCTAGTAAATGGCTTTTAAAATGTAAAGAAAATCATTTAAATTTAACTCTGAGTAATATTCAAGTACTGAATGAAAATTGATTGAGTAATGGAATAATTTAAGTCACACTTAAGATAAATGATCTATTAAGTGTTTCCAAAACCATAGAAATATTATTCCTACGAAATGGAACACAGCATTCATAAAGCAATTTGTAATTTTCAGTTGTATTTTTATTAAATGCTTTAAGCACTTTTTAAGATAAATAAATATCGCTCAAAAATAATAAAGTAGAAAGAAAAAATAGAATTCTGACAATATATAGACATTACAATCTCACACTGAAAAATAAACAAATCAAAATATACAGTATATACACAAGTTAAATATCACCCAGGGGCAAAAGAATATAATTTATTTCATTTTTTTCTGCCACCCATCTCATAAAATGCAGACTCTTTAAACTCTTTCCAGGTCATCTCTTTCTTCATGCCCTGAGGTTGGTAAATGGAAAAGACTTTAGCAGGGCACTGAACATATTTTACAGGAAAGCCTGTGTGTAGGTGAGGACTGTTTGGACCCTGCTTCAGGTCTATTTTACACAATCTGCACAAGCGATCAAAGTGTTCAGTTTCAGGCCTTTTCCGTTTTTGCTGTCCTCTGTCCTTCACCTATTTCTTTGTGTCCTCAAGTTCACTCTTAAAGAACTCCATTTCTATAAAGTCTTGAAATGGCATTCTGGGGTTTGTTAGTCCTTCACCACCAGAAGCATTTAAAATCTTTGTGGAACAGTAGAAGTACCTGACAGGGCCTTGCTGATTAAAAAAAAGTGGATAGAGGAAACATCTTTGGCTGTCCACGAGCAAGACAAGTCTTTGTTTGTTTCTTCTTCTCTGTTGCCGCTCCATAATACAATTCTCTCAAGTGGTGTCATGAGTTAGGAGTGTGGTCAGAGCAGGTGCTGCTGGGTTTACATCCACAAGCTTCATTGTTACCACTCGCTCTCTGGTTGTTTTAGTACCTGCTTTAAAGACGTTTCTCTGAAGTTGTTTAATGAAGAACTGGTGTTCAGCAGTTTGGCCAGGTGCTTAACATACTGTGAAATGTGCAGTTTTGTGGTCGAATGGAGCATGTTGTTTGGATCATTGGAGGAAATGTGGACCATTGCTGCATACCACTGAGGATGTCTTTCTTTACATGGTGTTTATTAAGCAAGTTGTCAACGGGCTCCGCTACATTTGGCATACATGTAATTCCTATACAGAGCGAAAAAATGTAATCAATTTCTGCATTCTGAAAAGTCTGATTGAGGTTCCACATGGGACCCATGAGATGAGGAGAGCAAGGGCACAGGCGGTGTACCAGTGGTGTCTAAGTAAATATTTAGTTTAATGTGTAAGGAAACAGAGTTTCTGCAGGTTTTATGAAGGTAAAGTTAAGACATTTTTAAGACAAAGTAAATCAAATTTGAGGAACAAATGATGAAAAACACAAATATGTTCTGTAAATGTCTGGAGAGAATTAGCTTGTTGTATTAACTTCCAACAGATATTCATAATTTTTAATTCTATTTGCAAAATGCACAAACCCTCTGCTCCCAGACACTAGAATATTTTATATTTTACTGTAGATTCAGATTAGGGCTGCACATTTAATCCAAATTCTTATCGCGATTACAATTACGGTCGCCAAAATTACATAATCGTTCAAAGCAGCAATTAATCGTTCAAAATCGAAGAGGATTAAATCCCGCTCTACGATTACAGCTCGCCATCTAAGATGATAATCTGGGATTGGAGAAATTCATGCAACAAGCCCTCCGAGTTCACTTGAGATCCCAGTCCTGTTACCAGGAAACTCATGCCCCGATTCCTGTTTCGCATCCAAGCCAACCTGAGAGAATCCCGGATCCGCAACCAGAGAGAATGCAAATTGAAGGTAAACGATTGTCCCCCGAAGAACGAAAGCGCCGACGAGATCACAAGCTATGTCTCTATTGCGGCAGTGGAGAACACTTCGTGCGAACCTGTCCATCGCGTCCCCCACAGTTATTGGTGAGTTCAGTACCCAATCTTCAGTTCCCAATCTTTCTGTTTCAACCCCACTCACCATATGTGTAACTCTGAGGTCTGGGGATATCAATGTGGCAGCCACCGCCATTGTGGACTCTGGATCAGTGGGCAACTTCATTTCGGGACAACTCGTTAGGACCCACCATCTCCGGAGAATTCAAACCGACAAACCGTACTCCATCCACGCAGTAACCGGAGCTAGGATAAACAAGGGGATGTGACTTTCAAGATCTTCAGCGATTCCTTGGTTTCGCAAACTTTTATCGCCGTTTCATCGACCATTATAGTATGATCACCACGCCACTTACAGCACTCCTTAAAGGAAAACCTAGGACCCTCCAATGGACCCCAGAAGCGGAACAAGCCTTCCAGGCATTAAAGACCGCCTTCACCAAAGCCCCTTTGCTTCAGCACCCAGACCCGAGAAGAGGTTCATTGTGGAGGTAAACGCCATCCTCTCCCAGTACTCCGAGAGTGCATCGAAACCCATGCCCTGTGCCTTCTTCTCGAGGAAACTATCCCCAGCCGAGAAAAATTATGATATTGGCAATCGAGAACTCCTTGCGGTGAAACTTGCTCTGGAAGAGTGGAGGCACTGGTTAGAGGGAGCCAGGCAACCCTTTCTAATACTTACGGACCACAAGAACCTCCAATACCTAAAGGAGGCAAAGAGACTCAATCCTTGCCAGGCTCGGTGGGCCTTATTCTTTACCCCGGTTTCACTTCACAATATCTTACTGCCCCGGATCCAAGAACACCAGAGCCGATACCTTGTCCCGTCTCCACGCTGATGAAGAAGTCCCTGAGGACCCAGAACCCATCATCCCTACTCGGCTCTTTGTCAGTCCCATTCAGTGGGACCTAGATGAACTCCTTCTAGAACAGTCACGACACCAGCCAGTTCCACCTACATGTCCCACGGGTAAGATCTACGTCCCTGAAGATCACCGTACATCCCTCATCTCCTCTGCGCACGCATCTGTGGGAACAGGTCATCCCGGAGTCAACAAAACACTCACCGCTCTTCAGCGGAAGTACTGGTGGCCTCGAATGCAAGAGGATATCAAGGAATTTATCCAAGGCTGTGCCCTGTGTGCCATGACCAAAGTACCTTGACACTTACCTACCGGAAAACTGCTCCCATTGCCGATTCCCCATCGTCCATGGTCCCACATTGGAGTGGATTTCGTCACCGACCTCCCAGCTTCTGATGGTAATACCTGCATCCTTGTAGCCATAGATAGATTCTCCAAAGCATGTAGATTGATTCCCCTGAAGGGCCTACCCAGAGCCTTTGAGACAGCAGAACTTTTGTTTAATCATGTATTTCGTAATTTTGGCATTTCTGAAGACATTGTTTCGGACAGAGGCCCCCAGTTTATCTCCAGGGTTTGGAAGTCCTTCCTCGCTCTGCTCAACGTCACAGTAAGCCTCACTTCCGGCTACCACCCACAGGCAAACGGACAAACGGAACGCAAGATCCAGGCCATCAGCCGCTTCCTTAGGACCTTTTGCCACCGCAACCAAAACCTTTGGAACCGTTACCTAGTCTGGGCAGAATATGCTCAAAATTCCTTACGACAGACATCCACCAACCTAACCCCCTTTCAATGTGTCCTAGGCTATCAACCTCCCCTGTTCCCCGGTCCGGTGAGCCATCCGAGGTCCCAGCAGTGAATGCCTGGTTCCAGAACAGTGAGAGGGTTTGAATTCACTCACCTCTGCCTCATGTGCCTATCCTGACAGTATCTTACCTTTGATAGACGCTTGAGAATGCGTTGAACTTCGGCTGTGTCTCATTTAGAAGGCTGTGTGCTCCGGAGCTTGCATTTTAAGGCTGCATGCGTCATCGGGGAAGTCTCATTTAAGAAAAGTAACCATTAAATGGCAAAGTAAAAAAGAAATTTTAGTATTTTAAACCTCACAAAGAATAACAGTAAATTTTATTATGGTAACTTTTCTTAAATAAGACATCCTTAATGACGTATGCAGCCTTCAAAAGTGACCTCCGGATGTAACATGGTACTACCATGGCATATTCTTGCAAATGGAATTTCAGTTCCATGTTACATTTCAGAGTACCATGATTTACCATTACTGTACAACATGGTGTTTGCATGGTACTTCAAGGTACTCCATAGAATGCCATGGTATTACTATGGGATTAAATCATGATATCACCATGTTATTTGTCCAGAAAATCATGGAAATATTGTTCATATAGCATGATAATGCTTCAAAAGTATATTGCCTTGATGCATTCAGTATACCCCTAAAAAACATAGTATTACCATAAACATGCATGCACAAAAATATTATTACTACAGTACATTTCTGTAATGCAGTCTACAAGACTGCATTACAGTGTCCAAAAAGATTTTATATACAAAGTCCAGTACAAAATCAATGACAATACCTTAATTAAAATAAAAAAAACAAACCTTACCATTGTCACGCTACAATGCCGGAAGGAACACGGAGTCAAGAGTAATCGAGAGAGGCTTTATTAATCCAACACAGGGCCAAATCCAACATGGAACACAGGAGGAAGACACATGTATGTAACTGGTTTGTAGACCCGGCAAACACAGACTGAACAGACATGGGTTTTAAAGACAGGCTAACAAGGGACTAAGGAGACACACCTTTTTCAAGATTTTTATTTGTCACATACATGGTTATATGGAGAGCATATGACCAGCAGTGAAATGTAAGAACTAATCAGACACACCTGGGAACTAATCAGACACACCTAGGAACTAATCAATTAAGGAGGGACATAAACTGGGTCACACAGAACATGGGGAATGGAACACATGCAGGGAAAACACAACATAATGAGTCCAGGGGTGTGACATTACTCTCACCTCCCGGAAGGTCTGACCTTGTACCGTGGAACAACAGAGGGAGGCGTGGGTGGGAACTTGGGAGGAGGTTCCGGTGGAGAACTTCAGGGAGGAGGCCAGCAGACAGAGACCATGGAGGAAGGAGCCAGGGAGGAGACGACGGAGGGATGAGCCAGGGAGGAGACAGGAGGGACCTGGAGCAGGAGGAGCCCAGCAGGTCCCAGGCCACAGCCATAACAGCCCACGGTGGAGTTGACAGTGGGAGGAGCCATGGAGGAGGAATGGCCGCTGACTCCAGGGGGCCGACCAATGGTGGTGGAGCAGGTGGAGGAGGAGCCCAAGGCAGAGACGGAGAGCCGAAGAGTCAGGGTGACGGGGAGGATCCGGAGGTCCTAGGCGGAACCGATGGTGCCGGCGACCGACGCGGAGATCCGGGAGGCCGCTGTGGAGCCAGAGCGACAGAGGACTGAGGTGGAGCTGAGGGGATAAAGGAGCCTGACAGAGCCAGAGGGACAGAGGGACGAGGCGAAGCCAGAGGAGTGGAGTCTCAAGGCACAGGATGGTCGACACCAGACCAAGGCAGAGCCAGAGGAACGAGGGACCCGGCGGAGCTTGTGGACTGCCGGGCCATGGCGGAGAGGAGGGAGCTAGGAGCCATGGTGGAGCTGACAGGTCAACGGGCTGAGGCGGAGTCCGGGCCTCGGATGCAGGAGGCGGAGGTGAGGGAGACTCAGAGCATGGCGATGATGGAGGATGGCAGTCCCGCGGAGCTTGCACCGCAATGATGGTGGGCTGAGGGCGAGCAGAGGGGCTGCCAGATGACAGAGGTGGAGGAGGCTGGAGCGGGTGGGAGGGCAGACATTTTTGAGGAGCGGCCATTGGAGGGCACATTCTAGTAGCTGGCACTGGAGGACACATTCTAGGAACAGACACTGAAGCGAGCTCTGGGACTGGAGCCGACACTGGGCTTAACTGGGGAACAGGAGCCCTTCCTGGGCTTAACTCAGGAACAGGCACTGGAGAATTGGAAGCCCCCTCAAGGCTGGACAAGGAAACCAAGGACGAAGGAGGGGTTGGATGGGACCAGCGGAGACCTCGTAGAGAGGAGAGGGGACAGTTCATCCTCCAGTTCAGATTCCTAGTCTATAAAATCCACCTTCTCATTTTTTGCCCTTTTGGCATTCCAAATTCCGCTCACCCTCAGCCGTGAAGCAGGGGGCGGAGCTCCTCTCTGCGCTTACCCTGTCTTTCTCTCTTGTGGCAGGCGGTGTTGCCGGCTCACACACCTGGTCTGACGTCACAGCATCTGGCTCCGCGGCGACTCTCAGCTCTGTCGCTCTATGCGGTGATAGCTCGTCAGTCGCAGGGGGCTCTGGCTCTCCGTCAGCGCCGGCCTCGGGCATGCGCTCTGCACATCGGGGAGATGGTGGGCTTGGTTCTGGAGTGGACCTGAGGCAGATGATGAGAGGTGACCCGTTTCTCACCAGAGTCCACTCCACGAATGCGGCGAATTCCTCCTGAGGACCATCTTTGGACGAAGCATGCCGTGTTGAGGCTGGCGTTATAGAACGCGCAGAGCGCGTCGTCCAGGTAGCTGGTGATGTGAGCTAGCAACAGGAACTGCCTTGTATGGTCCTCGAGAGAACGTCCTTCCTGCTCCAGCAGGAGGAGGAGGAATTCGGGGCGAAGGAGGGGATCCATAAAACACAACACTACAGAAAGAAAAAGGACTGAGGAAAACCGTAAAACAAACGGAGGGTAAACACGCTATTTAAACTTTTGTAGGTCGGGTCTTCTGTCACGCTACGCTGCCACAGGGAACACGGAGTGGAGAGTAATCGAGAGAGGCTTTATTAATCCAACACAGGGGTAAATTCAACATGGAACACAGGAGGAAGACACATGTATGTAACTGGTTTGTAGACCAGACAAGCGCAGACTGAACAGACATGGGTTTTAAAGACAGGCTAACAAGGGACTGAGGAGACACACCTGGGAACTAATCAATTAAGGAGGGACAGAAACTGGGTCACACAGAACATGGGGAATGGAACACATGCAGGGAAAACACAACATAATGAGTCCAGGGGTGTGACAACCATCATGTATAATGTAAATGTCCATGAAACATGGAATGACTTGAAGATGAATCAGGTAATCAGATTTTAATATCTTTGTGCCTGTGCAGTTACATTGCATGCTTTTGTATTAGTTGCAGAATGTGTGTCATCTTATTGCTTATTAAATATTGTATGTTGGAGAATGTCACAACATGACGCAGAATGATTAGAAGTTATTTCCAGAGCTCCTTAACTCTGTGAATATTAAAGCTGGTTATGATATCATTTCCTCTGCCATTAACCTGATCCTCAAATCACTATTGGAAGATATGAAAAGGCGATTTGGAATCGTTTAAAGCATTATGCCTCATGTTTTATTCATTAAGGAGTTGATTAATGTACTCACTCCATCCCCAATAATCACCTTATGTGCAGGCTAGAGGACAGTTTTTATGCAAGATGCAGAATTAATAATAAAGCAATTTCCTGTTGGCCGGTCATGTTTCGTTCATGGCGTGGGGAACGCTGCTGCTGATATTGATGTGGTTTAAAAAATGAGCAATGATTATATTATTACATTTAAAGCTGTTTTAATAAGGCTAAAAGTCTGGCTGCCAGTGTAGATGTGTATTTTTATTGCTAACTGTGTTGTATTTGAAGTGTATTTGTCTGTTTAGCAGCTGTAGTTGCTGGCAGGACACACTGGGTTTGGTGCCAGTACTATACAGCTCTCTCGCTCGCTTATTTTTTTCTCTCTCGCAGTCACTCACTCTCAGTCTGTTGTTGATGGATGAGTTTATAATGCAGAAATAACTTTTTGAGTGAAAACACTGTCAGACTGATAAGTGGCGTAAACAGGAGAACTGCTTTAGTTTTCTGTAAGCTATGTTGCATGTTGTTTGGAGTCTCATTAGCTCGTATACATTAAAGTGATATACAAATGCTCCATGAATCAGCTTGAACATACTTTATAAAAATACTTTGATTTTGATATTACCAGGCCACCAACATTTATTAATGTGGGCTTCAAAATCTTAAATAACTCTTCATCCTCAAACAATGAACAGGAGTATAACTAAAGCACTTCAATCACTGTCTCATTATGCTGCCAATTAATCCATTTAATTACTAAGCTCTTAAAATAATGGACTGGAGAGTTTGACAATTAAATAGTTATCTAAGCAGTCCAGTCTCATTATTAAGTTTAATTCTATGCTTCGGCATTCAAGCAAGCATGCATGTCTTATAAATGAAGAGCTGGGGCACGGTGTTAATCAAACAACCAGGTTTTAAGGGTCAGGTCTTTGAAATCCCCCTCGTTTCTTGACCTCCTTCTTTTCCAGAGTACATGTTCTCCTGCAGGTGGCACAGATCTCTCACCTCCTGCCAGCTGGAGCTTCTTACCAGCGTTAGCCTGTGGTGAAGTGGCTCCCTGAAGAACCGCCGCCATTCAGAGTTTCTCTTGATAATTGGGAGTGATCGTGTCATCAGGGTGATTCGGGAAGACAGAAGCAGGGAAAGTCGAGTAGAGGGGCTTTTGGAATGATTAGATTAGTTCTTCTATTTTCTGCTTAACAGAATCTAACCAATGGTTTTGTGCTAGTTCCCATTAATATTTTTGGAGTTTGTCTTTCAGGTGCACATACTGTACTCTCCCCAGCTTCACTTTTGAGTTGTGAGAATCTGAAAAATAGATGCAAGTTTGGCATTGTTTCAGTTTTAAAACCTCACAGTGATGTTCACAGTTTTTTCTTCTCCCTTACCAAAGTTGCATTTGAATTTGGGGACATTAAGACACAGTTTTCTGTAAAGCTGCTTTGAGATCATTTATAGAATGAAAAGACTTGTACAAATAACTCTTTGACATGGCTGTAAGTAAAGTTACTTTTTATTCCTTTTTTTTTGGTCATTGTTAGGGTCCCACTGACATGTATTTTGTCCATTTTAACACAAAATGTAAAAATGCGATAATCAAAGTCGATTATATCCTGTCAAGAAAACGTTTCTGACTGCAAAACATCAAGAACATGTATTTTGTCCATTTTAACACAAAATGTAAACAATAAATGTTAATACATAATAGTCTGGGTTTTGCTGTTAATTTTAACCTCTAATAATATAATAATGTACTAAATGAGAAAGTTAGTTTACAACATTAGTTGGAAGAGTTTTTTTTTTTTTTTTTTTTTTTTTTTTTGTGCTGTCAAATCAATTAATCACGTCCAAAATAAAAGTTTGTGTTTACATAATATATGTATGTACTGCGTATATTTATATAAACACACACATACACATGCATATATTTAAGAAATATGTAATATATAATTTATTTTACCTATAATATAAATCATATATAAATAGTATATATACGTATAGCATAGTACGTTATATAAATAAATTTTGTATGTATCTGTGTGTGTGTGTGTGTGTGTGTGTGTATATATATATATATATATATATATATATATATATATATATATATATATATATATATAATATATAATTTTTATTACATAGTAATAATTACATAGTGTACATGTATATGTTTTCCTTAAGAAAACCAAACTATTGGCTTTGACAGATGCCATTTTGAATTGGCTATCAGTATCAGCTATTAACCATCAGTATCGACTCTCGTAATCGGTGGAGAAAATTAGTATCAGTTCATCCCTAGTTGTCAAGTTTTGAATTTGACTATGTATTGCTGCAGGAATGAGTCCTAAGCATTCTTTTGCCTTTTTTTAACGTGTCTTGAAAAAGCCTGTTGCTATAATAAGTGTCTCAAACAAGTTCATAAATGTTGTTGCCAGTGAAAAAAATTTTATTGTCTTCTGAGTTGGCCTACAAAATGGCATCATCCCTACAGCACTCTATAGACTATTATTTATACTGTATGTTCAGTCTTTTAACCGCTCCCTGTACGCAGAGTACGCAGTCTGCATAGGGCACCAACTCCCAGGGGGACACCATCCCAGTTGCACAAAAAAAAAACAAAAAAAAACCTTCCGCCATTCCCCCATCCGCGCTCGCGACCGCTCCCACCACATGTTTGCGGCTTAATGTTCATAATGTCTGGACATCAGACATCCGGCGCAGAAAAAAAAAAACAAAACAAAAAAAAAACAGGCATAAAATTGGCTTGACGTTGGATGTTCGATATTCGCAAATTTAGGGACCGTCTCTAAAGTTACATGCGATATTGGTATACACTTTTCTAACGTCAATAGCATTTGAGGAGAATGACTTACAGTCATAAAAACATCTGTAATCGTTCATCTAGGTGTCAACTATAATGCACACATTTTACATTTTTGATATTTATTAAAATAAACTGTAAATCATATGTAAATGCTACTTTTTCACAACCGAATGGGCTCAAACGCAAATTTGAAGCTCAATAGCATTTGAGGAGAAAGACTTACAGTCATAAAAACAACTGTAATGTGTTCATCTAGGTGTCAACTATAATGCACACCTTATACATTTTTAATATTTATTAAATTAATTGTAAATCATTTAGGTAAAAACGAGGTCCGTGTATCACTTTCAGGCACATTCCTGTGAAATCTATTTATTTATTTATTTTTTTATTTTTTTTGGCTGTTGACCTTAATAAGGAGTTTTAATGTCAGTAATAATTTCACCACCACCAACGCATCTAATATTCTCTCTGACTTACCAGCTTCCCTTACGAAAATTAACCATGGTTTTATCAATAACATCGTTCTTGTAGCCATGGTAACTGCAAATTAACCATGGTTTTGTTACTTCAAATAATAATTTACAAAGAAGTATTAATATACTGTAATATTTTTGTTGTTGTTGTTTTTGTTGTTGTTGTTGCTATAAGGACAGACCTAAGCCATCAATAGCCGTTAAAATGACTTAAAATGCATTATATAAAAAACAATGAGACAATAATGATTGGTTAATAACACTGTTAAAATACATAATGTAGGCTAATAAAAAATAAACAATTTATACATAACATGTTATTACGAATGCCTGTAAAGGGAGCTAAAGTTTAATTGCTGCTGCTACACTTACAGGAGGATCAAATCCTTGTTTAGGCTATTGGCCAAACATTTAATTCAAATATTCACTTAATCTTTCATTTTTTGCCATCTTTTTGTTATAGATGACACAGCCTTCATAATTTCTTCATCAAAAAAACGTGGATATCACAACCCTTACAAAAATAAACCATTAAATTACCATAGCAAAACTACTAAATTTTAAATTTTCAAGATTTCTGAATGCTTGAGACTATAAAATCAATTAGTGTCATAATAAAGTTATAGCCACAGGTAAATGTCGAGAGCTACATTTGTAATTTGTAAATAATACAATTTATTAATTTATTTACATTTTTATTTTATTAAAGTTCTATTTTCACCTCTATAGTAGGCGGGGTTTTTTTCTGGTTCATATTTGAGGAAGGGGGCACAACAATACTATCCTGCTTAGGGCACCCATTTGGCCAGCAGCGGCCCTGGAGCCACGGCTCCAATTTATGGTAGCCTTGAACAGTCCAACATTTCCTCTGATGAGGATGCACGTCTTCTGGCTGTATTTCATTAACTGTTCTCTTAGTTTTTAATAATATTGCTGCAGCCTTTCTTGTTGTTTTAAGTTGAAACTTTGCTTCAGTCACTCCGTTGCTTTCTCAGTAAACTGTATAAATATACTAATGAGAGGCTGATTAATCAGTCAATATTGATCATTTTCTATGTTTGGCTACCCCACACACACTTTTTTGGTGAATTTGAGAACACATTGTGTTAGGACTGTCAGTATATTTATATATTCTTAATATTCACACTGTTTTTGGTATGAAAGTAGTGTAGATAATTTTTTTTAAATTGGTCTGTCATGATATTACATTTTAATGACACACTTGTTCTGGCCTGATGAATTCACAATAACAGTGTTATCTTAATTTTATACACACACACACACATATATGTATATGTATATGTATATGTATATGTGACCCTAGACCACAAAACCAGTCTTCATCTTCGAAGTATGATGAGTTCAAAATAAAAAAGTGCAGCATGAATTGCTCACAGCTAGCGGTTTAAATGCAGCCCAAATTCAAAATATCTCTTTCAAGTGTAGAAGTATTGTAATTTCTCTAATGTACTGTAAATATTTTTTTTTTTTGCGTTCTTAAACCTATGAAATACTCATTTTCATTTATTTTACGGTGCAACTGGCTTTACACAACAGATGGCTGTCATTGTTCAAAAGCTGTCCATAAATTACATGTTTATTTTAGGAAGCCCAAGATTCTAACAAAAAATGGAACAACTCAAACAAAATAAATTCATTTTACTTGCATAAACAAACTCATCAGTAGGCAACAGCTTCATGTTTACCATCAGTCCAAAAGTGTGTGGGATATGAGGAAAAAGTTAAATATATTTGACCAAGTCTTTTGACAGGGGCAGGGAAATATTAAATTAAAGTTTGAGACGCAGAGATGAGTTCTTCTCCAGTCTTCTCTGCTAGCATGGCTTTCTAAACAAACTCTGAATGAACCTTGACATGCTGTTAATAATCATTAATGAAGAATCATTAACCACTCTGTTCCTCAGTATCTTACTCTTTCTCATTCTCATCTCTACAGTAATGTCACTCAGAGCTCAGCTGTTTGATCTGGAGTTGCTCCTGATTGTTTAGAAAACACACTTTGCTTTGCCACTCTTCTTCTTTATAATGTACAGCAGTTTGCAAAACAACATCGGTGCATTTCCGCCACCTACTGGATGATGTGAGAAGAAAGAAAAACCTTATATTGACGTAGTAGCCCCTGCTCTTATAACGCTGATAGATCAACATATTATTGGAAGTTTTTAAAAATTTAAATATATGCCAGCAAACACTTTTATTATTATTATTATTATTTGATGAAGACTTTTATTTTGCTTCGCCGAGTGCTGCGATGGGCGCAGCGTGTGACGTCACGCGCTCAGACTGCAGCTGAAGGCAGGTTTGTGTTTGCGGTTTGAGATGCATGAATAGTTACAGAACATTCTAAAGTAGTTTCCTGTAATTCACAAATGTGCTTCAAATGCATTGCAGTATTACTGAAAGCATTCAGCGTAACGTATATGCATATATTATCTTAATGTATATATAATCATCATCGCCATAATATGATATAGTAATGCTTTTTGTAAAATGCTGTTGGTCTCGGAATTAGCGCATCGTTTATGACAGTAAAGCGCATCCGAGCATTAGGAACAGGGATTCATTTTGCATCGGTGCTTCATAACGTTCACAGTCTGGCTTCCAAACAGGCAGGGAAAAACACCCAGGTTTAACAGCTGAGATCTGCATGACATTATTGTGAAAATGGAGTTTGTTAAAGAGAAGAGTGAAGACATGAGTGATGAAGAAACATGCGGAGAGGAAGAGGAAGAAAATAAGCAGAGAGGTTGGTGATCATTTTTTATTCTAAAATAATGACTGCTCACAGTGAACAAATTCTCACACACTTAGACCTTAGAAAATCACTGGAGCTGTGAAATGAAACAGTACGTTTTAGTAAAAAATCATATACAGAATCTCAACTAACAGAAGGGTTTTTTTTTTTTTTTCCAAAATGTTCTGGCAAGGTTCTCTAAATGTAACGAGCAAATATTCTCAAGTAGCATGAATAGAATGTTCGTTCAGAGTTCTCTTTCATCATCTCGTGTTCGAGATACACCTATGGGAAGGGCATCCAGCTTCACAGAGTCTGGCCTGACGGACAGGAGCGCGTGCCCAATGGCAGGTAAGGGACCGCCCTTTTTAACCGAGCGCATAAAAGCCCCTAGCGGCGCTGCCTTTCCTCAGGTGACGTGCACTTCTCGCGACCTCTGGAAAATTACTCACAGCTCGTTGTGTCGTTTTTACCAGGTTAGCTGTTTTATCTTGCAAGCCGCCCACGCTTGCATTTGTTGCTAGGCTACCCGCCTCTTACATCGCCTTTTCCTTAACTCCACCTTCTGTCCACGACTAAAGGCGCTTTCGAAATTGAATCCGGCTACCCCCGTGGATAACCAGTCGCGAGCGGCCCTCATCGCCGCTAGGGATTCCCATCCCTTTTGCATGGTTTGCATGGGTCTTAAACACGCTCAAGAAGCCATTGGTTTCCTGGAGAACTGTAGCCATTGCTTAGTGCTCCCTTAAGAAGCTTCTGCATCAGAGGCTTAAGGTGGCAGCTACTCAGAGCATCGACTTGGGAGTCTCTGACTCAGATGGGGAAAAAGGTGATGCCGGAGTGTATTGGGCAACCGGGGAGCTGTCCATCTCTCCCATAGGTGGATCTCAAACACAAGATGATGAAAGAGAACAATAGGTTACTGTTCGTAACCCCGTACCTGCCATTGGGCACGCGCTGCTGTCTGTTAAGCCAGACTTTGGTGCAATTGGATGCTTCTGCAGAAGTCAGACTGCGGATGCGCTTACCATTGGTGGATCTCTCCTCCGATGTTCAGAGAACTGGGGTTACGAACAGTAACCTGTTGTTACCTGGTTTTTAATCATGTTTAAATGTGTTAGCACAAAAAAACATTTTTATACACTATTTGTGAAACTTTTTTTGAAACATATAGGTTGGATATTCATCTAATGTTTTTAAAAGTGTTACTATTTCTTTTGGGACATCAAGAGAACCAAATGTAATGTTCCCATAAAACGATAATCATCCAAAAATTAAAATTCTGTCATCATTTATTCTCCCACATCGTTCCAAACTTGTATGAATTTCTTTCAGCTGTTGAAAATGAAGAAATTTTTGAAGAATGTTGCCAACTTAACAGTTGATGGTAGTCACTGACTTCCATAGTAGTTTTTTTCCGTACCATGGCAATCAGTGACCACTTTCAACTGTCTGGTTATAAACATTCTTCAAAATATCTTATTTTGTGTTTAGCAGAGGAAAGAAACTGTCATTTTTTACTTTTGGGTGAACTATCCCTTTAACATTTTATAATAACCAAGAAAAAAAGTTTTTTAAAACTACTAGAACTAGCATGTTTTGAATGTTCGTCAATAACATTTTTATACCTCAATGGGAACATTCTTAGAATGTAATTTTTGTTAGCTGGGATGCATCTAAATGAAAATACACCAAACTATAGCATCTATATATACACCAGATCAGATGGCATTTTTTAGATTACATTTTACTTTGTCATTCTTGAATTGATCTGGACAATTTAACATGTTTTAGGTCCTGATGGAAGTGAAAAGAGGAACGTCCAGCGCTGAATGAAGTGGAGCAGAAAGATCCGCATGAGGAACCTCATCAGTTCATAAATGCGAAGCAGTCTGTAGTGTTCACAGAACGATAATAAAACAATCACAAGAAACATCTCAAAGAAGCAGACGCCAAAAACCTGTTCACCTGCTCTCAGTGTGGAAAAGAGTTTTCACACGTAAAGGACACCTGAAGATCCACATGATCATCCACACGGGAGAGAGACCATACACCTGTCCTCAGTGCGCCAAGAGCTTCACCTGCAAAGGAAGCCTTAAGGATCACTTCAAGATCCACTCCGGAGAAAAGCCCTTCACCTGTCCTCAATGTGGATGGAGTTTTGCACGTCAAGAAGATCTTAAGAGGCACATAAGGATTCACACCGGAGAGAAACCTTTTCCGTGCTCTCAGTGCGGAAAGAGCTTCACCAGTTCAGGAGATCTGAAGAGACACTTAAGAATTCACTCCGGAGAGAAGCCTAAAACCCACCCTCAATACACAAAGAGCTTCACGCAGAAGGAAGGTCTGAAGGAACACATGAAAATCCACTCTGGAGAGAAGGCTTTTCACATGCATGCTGTGCGGGAAGAGCTTCACACATCAGCGGAGCTTAAAAAGACACATGAAGGTCCATTCAGGAGAGAAGCTACACCAGTGTCCTGACTGCGGCAGGAGGTTTTTCAGAGGCCTGCAATCTCAAAACTCACCTGCTCTCTCACACAGGAGAGAAAGAAAGACCCCTCACTGTCAGCGCTGCGGACAAGAAGTTTTTCCTGGCCGTTCACCTCAAAAACACACATGAGGATTCACGAAGACGAGCGGCGATACAGTGTGTTCATTCTGCGGGAAGAGCTTCCTGTGGCTCAACGGGTTTTAAAGACCATCAGAAAACCCACATCGGTGAGAAACCCCACGTGTGTCTGGACTGTGGAAGTACTTTCACTAGCCGCGGTGAACTGAAAGTGCATGAACGGATCCACACGGAGAAAAACCCTACAAGTGTTTCTCACTGTGAGAAGAGCTTCACTCAGTCGGGAGCACTGAAAATCCGACGAGAGAGTTCACACCGGAGAGAACGAACCGTTACCCTCTGTCCTTCCTGCCGGGAAGACTTTCAGCCGATATGGAAATCTAGGGAAAAACATTTAAAAAAGGCTTTGTCCAAAGCTGAAGACAGGGAGGAGGTTCACCTCCAGGTGTAGGCTTGTCCGTGTGAAGTGAACGCAGATGGGAGAGTTCGGCTTGCAGTGTAAACAAATAGCCTGTTAGCTGTGTGACTTGCCAGTCAACTAACAATTGTAGAAAACTTTTTATAATAAAAAACAAGCGAGCAAGCCCTACCCAGATTTGAAAAGTAACGCAAAAGTAACGTAACGCAATTACTTTCCATAAAAAGTAACAAAGTAACGTAATTCGTTTTTTTTGGGAGTAACGCAACATTGTAATACATTACTTTTGAAAGTAACTTTCCCAAACACTGGTGAGGAGATTCACCTTGAAAATCCAACACGGTACAGTATGTCCTCTAAAATAACATTTTGGGAACCTTAAAGAATATTAAGGAAGTATGTGGAATTCTGTGAAGGCTACAAAACATTTTATGAATGCTATTGTATTATTCAATAGCAGCATTCTTGAAAATCACCTTTTTTTTTTGTGCACGTGATAGCATTCGTCAAACAATGCCAATAGTGTCTTTATTTATTTATCTACATCTTAAAAATGAAATTTTGTTCATCAAAGTTCTTCAGATTCCATGGGGAACTGGAAATACTTTCAATGAGATCATTTTAAAAAAACTAGATCAGTCGACAGCTGTCTATTATTATGTGTTTGTGGAAGGAAATTAGTTGTGATTTCTGTATTCCTACTTTGTTTTTATTTGCAAAAAATCATGAAAAGATGTACAAATGCACATAGTATAGTTAGTTAATAAGTGAAAAAGTGAAAGTTTGTACATATGTACTTTCAGACGCCTTAAGAAAGATTCACATCCAGCCAAAGTCATCCTTTCCTCTATTTTGTTGGAGTTTTTTGTGGCTTTAACAGGTTTGTCCATCAGAAAACACATACTGATGTATATGTGTGCTTGGACTGGGAGTACTTTTACTAGAGCACTTTTATAATTCAGCCAATTTCCTCTCCCGTTTTTGCGGTGATTTATTTAGCAGACGTTTTTATCCAAATGAGGAATACAGCACAATCTTTTACTCTCTTTCAGAAAATATTGTACAGACGGTCATCATCTCATACATTACCGGTCTGCATTCAAAATCAAAACAAATTGTATGCATTGTGATTTTATTTTTCAAAAGGAAATTTTCTCTTAATTTCATCGGGACCGTTGTTTAAGGCTTTTGTGCAATTTCCTAAAAAACAAATAAACATACACAGAGGAACTGATGTCCGTCAGTTTAAATTCTCTGAGATGGTTTTATGTACTTTGATGTAGAAATGTACATCATCTGAATTATTAAGTACATACAGAAATATAATTGGATGTAGTGGAGCACACATATCTTTCTTCAGTCCATAAGTCAATGATTATTAATCGAATAAACTAACTTTCTGTTGTATCAGTATTTGGATAATGATGTAATAATTTGTCTGATAAGTCAAAGGATAAAGGATAGTTCATCCAAAAAAACAAAAATGAAAAATGTGGCTCATCCTCAGGTCACACCCAGATCAGGATGAGTTTTGTTTCTCATCAGGTTTGTAGAATGTAGCACTCGCATCAGATTATGGACTCAGTTTGAAAGTTAAAAAGACTGCAGATTTGGCAGGCTGGGCTCAGAGATTTGACCTGCTACTATCACTTAATTTGTACATAAACAAATGCATAATAAAGACTTCAACTTTTAAAAGTAAAGTTTTTCTTTATTTCCTGATAAAAAGTAAATGAGATATGCTTTCACACTGCTGTATCTTTCAGCAACAGCCCCATGCCTAGAAGATGAGTCCTCCATCAGCCAAGCTAACAAAAATATTTGCTAAGAACGTTTTTGCAAACATCCCTTTAAGTTATTATGAAGACAATATTACTGAATGTTTTTAAATGTTCAAAAACTCAGTTTTGTTTTAATTTTCTTCTTGTTTATGTGAAATGTTATACGAACATTCTTTTATCTGTTTGACAACATTACTAAAAAACGTTACTTTTGAGTGTTTTTAAAACACCATTTTTTTCATGTATTAACAGAACCTTTTTTTTTTTCCTTATGTGAACATTAGAGAAAACATTCCATTCTCTTAATTTTGACAAATGCTATAAGAACCTTCTGTTGTTGGTTTCTGAAAATAATATTTGGAACACGTTCCTGCGCGCAATACAAGGACGTTTTACGGGAACATATTAATTCTGCTTTAAGAAACGTTCCGTAAACCTTTACAAAACGAACACAGAGGAGCTCGAACAAATGTTTTAGGCCCAGTGACCGCTCATTCGCAGGGCTGCGCCGCAGGCTGACAGAAAAATCCCATCGAGCAGCTGGTTTTTGTGCTTTTTAAACGGAATAATATGCGGCTTAAGGTGTGCGACGAAAACGATAAGAAACCGGTGACAGCGTGGATTCAGCGTTTTACCAAAGTATTCCAGAGCACGATTGTTATGCTCGATTATTAGATCTAATAGATACTGTCCCCCGGAAAATAAATTGCGAAACATGCAGCTTTATATGGTAGACAGTATATCGTTTCGGTAAAATATTAGAAACATATATGGCTGGAAATGGGTGTAGCTAGCGAGGTTCCAGTATATCTCGCCTTTTGTTTTCTTTCTTCGCGTGACGACAGACAAAGAAAATCTGCTTATCAATTAACCTTACTATTATCTGACATACTACTGTGAAAGATGGAGTTGTGAGAGAGGAGAGACGTGATGCAGCAGAATAATACATGCGGAGATGGAGAAAGAGAACAGATTGAGGGTTGGTGATCATCCTTGAGTTCTTCATTAATAAAAATTACGAGCACTTAAGGTAAACAAAGACTTGGACAGCAGCAAAAATGCCATTAAAAAATGGTCTAAAAGTCTCAATTATAGTAATTTACATTAGAGCTGTCAAGCGATTGCATTTTAAAAAGATTAAAATCTAATTAATTACATGGTTGTGTACATTTAATTAATAGATACATCAATTGTGGCTAGGAAATTACCCCTCGCACGAATAGATCGATCGTTTAAAAGTCATATTCATTCTGTTCAGTGACGAAAGCATTGAACTAGGACATACAGAAATGTTAGCTTTAGAGATAAACATTTTACTAAACATTAAATCAAACATTGCATAAGTAAGGATAAACACATGCGTATGGTTTTTTTATGGAATAACGTTGGAGTCATTTCACTCAACTGATTTGTTCAAATGGACTGATGCATTCAAAGGAACTAAGCCAAAGCGACTTGCTTTCAGTTTAGATAAATATCTGTAAGTTTTGCCAAATAGCAAAGCTATTCGATAAAACATAGTAATATTAGTATATTAGTATGCACTTCCTGTAACTCGAGCAGCTGGTCTTTGATGAAGCAATGACTGACTTGCTTCGTTTGAAAGATACAGCTGACTTCACAGTACACCAAGAAACGCCGCTTGTGTCTGTCTCAGCATTGCTGCAGTTGACACAACTTGGGTAAAGAAAAGACACTATTGTGTCTGGAAATATAAGCTAACATAATATGTTCATCCGCAAGGGCATGTCCAACAAAAGATGATGTGACAGGTCTGGGTGGGTGATGATGCATTAAAGTGTTAATCAGTTTGAAATGCATATGGAATTAATAGCACAAACAGTCAACCGCGTATTCTACAACAGGTTAAATTGACCAGGCCCTAGTTATTATAGATCACTTCTTTATGGGACAATGTGTTAGTGCATCCAAATATAACTCTACGGTGCGATTTATTTTCTAACTCCTTTCGTATGTGTTGAAATCATTGTTGTTGTTGTTGATAGTAGGACCTGACGGAAGAGGGGAAGAAGAAAGTCAAGAACCGAATGAGGTGAAAGGAGAAAGCAGCAAAGATCAGGAATCGTCATGATTTTAGTAAGCGGGGCGGGAAACGTCTGTCTAGTTCCCTCAGACATGAAATAGCACGATTCACAAAAAAGAGCGGGACGCTCTAAAGGGCTAGTTCTACCTGCGCGCAGTGTGGAAAGCGGTTCACTACGTAAGGGACACCCCATGGAGGCTCACCAGGGTGAACACACCGGAGAGAGACCATACACCTGTCCATCAGTGCGCCAAATGACGCTGCACTGGCCAAAGAAAAGCCTTACGAGCATCACTTCAAGATCCACACCGGAGAAGAGACCTTTCACCGGTCCTCAGGCGGAAAAGAGCTGCACATAAACTCAGGAGGATGAGAATGCATGTTCGCGATTCACACCGGAGAGAGGAGGCCTTTCACGTGCACGCTCAGTGTGCAAAGAGCTTCCCGAGCTCAGGAGAGCAAGAAGGACAACATACGGATTCACTCGCCGGAGGAAGGAAAAGACCATACACTGCCCTCCAGTGCGGATAAGAGGCTACAAACAGCGAAGGACGGTTCTGACCGGGAACACGCCCAAAATCCACTACGGAGGGAGGGAAGCCTTTCACGGCACTGCTGTGCGGGAAGAGCTTCACCACAAAAGAGCACGCTACAAAGTTCACATGAAGGTCCACTTCAGGAGAGAAGTTACACCAAGTGGTCCTGATGCTTGGCAGGAGGGTTTTCAGCGGCCTGTCAATCTCACAAAACTCACTTGCTCGCTCACACCGGAGGGAGAGGGAAGACACTTTTTTTTTCACGTGTCAGCGCTGTGGACAAGAAGTTTTTCCTGGCTTGTTCACCCCAAAACACACACTGAGGATTCACGAAGATGAGCGGCGATCGTGTGTTCATTCTGCGGGAAGCGCTTTCTGTGGCTGCACACGTTTTAAAGACCATCAGAAAACACACATCGGTGAGAAACCCTACTGTGTTTCTGGACTTGTGGGAAAAACCTTCGCTAGCGCCGCCGAACCTAAAAGGGCAATGAACGGCTCCACACCGGAAGAAAGAACAACCCTACACTAGTGTATCTCACTGTGCGAAGAGCTCACTCAGTCATCGGGACCCTGAAAGTATACACGAGAGCGAGTCAACACACCGGAGAGAAAACCTTACCTCTGTACCTCATGATTGGGAAAGACGTTTCAAGTCGATAAGGGGGTTTTGGAAAACATTTAAAAAAAGGCTTGTCCCAAAGCTGAGAAAAAGTGGACCAAGATTTCAACAACGTTTGGATTTTACCCCAACAAAAGACCCATATGAGGTCCCTGCAGAACAGAAGCAGTCATCCAGTAGCATCACAGGTCTCTTGTAGCAATAGACAAAACAATACATTGGTATGGGTCACTAATTTATACATTCTCTTTTATGACAAAAACATTTAGGATATTAAGAAACAGATCATGTTCCAGGACGATCTTTTGTACATTTTCTACCGTAAATTTTGTTCATATCAAAAACTTAATTTTTGATTAGTAATATGCCATTGCTAGAACTTCATATGACCAACTTTAAAAAGATGATTTTTCTCAATATTTAGAGTTTTTTTGCTGCCCCTCAAGATCTCAGAGTTTCTCAAATAAGTGTATCTCAGACCAAATATTGTCCTACTAACAGAACCACACATCCGATGGAGGAGATTATTTATTCAGTTTTTTTGTCAGAGGAGTGACTCATACATCTCAATATAAAAAAAAAAAAGAGCTTAACACTGGTTTTGTGCTCCCGGGTCACATTTTGGATAGTTAAGGGAGGGTCGATAGTATTAGTTATAGAAAAATTGCCAACTGCAATCAAGTCCTCTCTGGGAAGTTAGTACATTATGAGTTGCAAGTCGTACCATTACCACATCAGGTGTATTTCAAGTCACGTTAGTCAGAAAATGGATGCCGATTTAACTTTTCTACATACCTTTTTTTGTTGTTGTTGTTTACCATAATAGGGGTGTAAACATCAGATAACATCCAGCCAGGCAGCATATCCTATTGAGCTGATAGATTAAACTGATTTCACTAAATAAAACCAAATATCCACACATAAGAGGAAATCACCAGATGAATCCGCTGTAGCTGTATAGAGATTTTCACGGAGGTCTTTGGCCCTGGTCCATTGCATCTGACATGTTTTTCACTGACACGCCCCAACACGGATACACTGGGCTTAAAGGAAAAGTTAGAGTTTCCCGCTCATAATAACCACTTTGTGGTGGCGAGTTTTTTACACGCTGCGTTCAACTCATAATAAACAATACGAATCTTCCGTCAATTGACTTGAACGCAACCATTACAGTGTTAACAAATTTCTCTGCATGTGGTAGCATTATCAAACTATAACAAAACAGGGGTCTTTGCTTTTCTAATGCCTTTAAAATGTTATTTAGTTAACTGTTCGCTCTTCAGTACTCGAAAATAATTTTGGTTGTTATTGGCAAAAATAATCAAGCTTGAATGCTGTGCTAGGTCCCACATTACTCATGTGAATAACTCACTTAATGGACTGCTAAACGCATCAGCTGTGTCTTTTTAGTGGTTTCTGAACATTGTTAGAAAATTATCAGCAAAAAAAGTAGCATGCTAGTGAGCTACAAAGAGCAAATCAGTTTTACTGTAACCCATTGTATCTATAGCAGCTTTTATGTAATGTGTGATTCCTGCTTTGATGGAAACATTGTTGCGTTTATGTGGCTGGAACATGATTTATAGCAACACAAACAACTGTGCCGTAAATCCCTCCTCACTCCATCTGATGGAGCTTCAAGCCTGAAACTGAAGGAGAAAACTCGGATATAGAAACATCTTTTGTCTTGTCTATGTGTTGCAGGAGCACTGAAACCATTCTCACTGATGGTGTCTATTCGCAGTCATCGGGACCCTGTCTGTTCCAGTCAGCCTTCAATTACTTCTTGTGCATTAATTTGCCTGTCCTGTCTGGCTCAGTGGCTTGTGTTTCTCAATCTGCCTGCCTTCCAACCCGCTCTTAATTGTGGTGTCAAATATTAACAGTCCCTTTATTTAAAAGAAGAATATAATCCCAAACGTGCTGTAAGCCTGATCTGTGCAAAACAAGCCTGGGTTGTAGTTGATCAACTATTCAGTGGGGACCTTCTGATTTTGGGGGGGGTTTTGGGACGCACATTGATTGAGTCCTTAATATTTGTGTGTGCTGTGTGTGTTTGTGTTGTCGTGTGGTGTTGTGTGTGTTTAGATTTGCCCTTTTCAATGCATCTGATCATATGTCAAATGTATGTTAACAACAATTTATTGACTTTGCTGCACTCATCTATTATTACAAACAGAGAAATATTTGATAGGGATGGAAGAAAAACTGCCGCCATACAAACAAACAAAATAAAGGTAAATAACCTTAACATCAACATCTACCTTCTCTCCCAACCCCCCCCAAATATATCGAGGTCCAATGGCGAGCATTCTACATCGATACTATAACCTTAATATTCTACATTTATTTATTTGTGTACATATCGTTTATTTACGTTTTTTAAAAGTTTTTTAATTTTTTAATTTAAAAACAACATGAAAGTCCACAGAGAGGTTAACACCGGAGAGAACAGAACACCTCTGTCCCTCCTGCGGGAAGCGTTCAGTCGTACGGGACGTTTGGGAAAACATTTAAAAAAAAGCTTGTCCCAAAGCTGAAAAAGTGACCAAATCAAAACACGTTTGGATTTTTACCCCAACAAAAGCAAGATGTGTCCCTGCAGCACAGAAGCACGTCATCGTAGCACGGTATATTTGTAGCAATAGCAAATACATTGTATGGGTCACAATGGTATACATTTCTCGTTTATGCCAAAAAATCATTAGGATATTAAGAAAGATCAGGTTCCATGAAGATATTTTGTAAATGTCCTACAGTAAATATATCAAAACTTAATTATTGAAGTAATATGCTTGCTAAGAACTTCATTTGACAACTTTAAAGATGATTTTCTACAATATTTAGATTTTTGATCCCTCAGATTCCAGATTTTCAAATAATTGTATCTCAGACAAATATTGTCCTCCTAAACAAACCACACATCAATGAAGAGATTATTTATTCAGCTTTCAGATGATTGCATAAATCTCAATAAAAAAATGAGCCTTACCATGGTTTTGTGCTCCAGGGTCACATTTAGGAAGGTTAGGGGAAGGTCGAAGTATTAGTTTAGAAAAAATTGCCAACTGCACTCAAGTTCCTCCTGGGAAGTTAGTACTTAGAGGTTGACCAAGTCGTAATTACAACGTAAGGTGCATGCAAGTCACGTAGAAGAACATGATGCCGATTAACTTTCTAATACCTTTTTTTGTTGTTGTGTTTACCTACTAGGGGTGTAACATAGCTAACATCAGCAGCAGCATAATCATATTGGATGATGAAACTGATTTACACTAATTTAAACAACCAAATATTCACACATAAGATGAAATCACCAGATGACTTCCGTTTACTGTATAGAGTTTTCACGGAGAGTCTTTGCTGGTCCATTGCATCGAGTGTTTTTCACTGACACGCCCACCAAACACGGAAACATGGGCTTAAAGAAAGTTTTTAGATGGTACCCTGTAATCACCACTTTGTGTTCATGTGTAGTCAACTAATAAATACGAATTTTTCCGTCATGACTTGAACGCACCATTACAGTGTTAACATTTCTATGCATGTGGTAGAAGTTAGGCAAACTATTACACACATCAGTGGATTGCTTTCTATGTCTTTAAAAGTAATTTAGTTAACTGTAGCTCTTCAGTACTGAAAATGATTTTAGTTTATTGCAAAAAAATCAATCAAGCTTGAATGTGTGTAGTCACATTACTCATGTGAAGAAAGCACTTAATGGATGCTAAAACGCATCAGCTGTGTCTTTTAGATTTTCTGAACTGTAGAAAATTATCAGCAAAAATAACGTAAGCATGGCAGTGAGCACAAGAGAAAATCAGTTGTGGTAACCTTGGATCTTACAGCGTTATGTAAGGCTGTTGATTACTGCTTTGATGGAAAACATGTTGGTCGTTATGTGCGAACTGATTTATTAGCAAACAACAAAAACTGTGCCTTAAATCCCTCCTCATCCATCTGATGGGGCTTCAAGCCTTGAAACTGAAGGAGAAAACTAAGATTCTAGAAACATCTGTGTCTGGCATGTGGTTGCAGAGCCTGAAACATTTCTCACTGATGTTGTCTATTCGAAGTCATGGGACCCCTGACTGTCAGTATGCCTTCAATTCTCTTGTGCATTAAGTTGCCTGTGCCTGGTCTGGCCCTCAGGGATGTGTTTTGAGTTCTGCCTGGCTTCCAACCTTTGCTCTTAATTGTTTGTGTCAAAATTAATCTAACAGTTCCCTGTTATAAAAAGAACAATATGAATCCCAAACGTGTCTGTAAAGCCTGATCTGTTGCTAACCAAGCCTGGGTTTGTTAGTAGGATCACTGATTCATGTGGGGGGAACCTTCTGATTTTGGGGGTTTGGGACGCAAATGATGTTGAGTCTTAAAATTTTTTTGTCTGTGTGTGTGGTTTAGAGTGCCCTTTTTCAATGATCTGATCATATGCTTCAATGTATGTTAACACAAGTTTGACTGTGATGCACTCATCTATATTACAAATCAGAAAGAGTGCTAGGGCTGGAAGAAATAACTTGCTTAGCCCTACAAACAAAACAATCCATAAATTAAATAACATCAAATACCTAAAAAATATATCGAGGCCATGGGCATTCTACATCGAATAACATAACTTAAACTATTCTAGCATTTATTTATTTGTGTTACATATTCGTTTATGTACGTTTTTAAAAGTTTAATGTTTGAATTTAACAACAACATGTACCCTAAAAAAGGCACGCAACGGTCAAAGAAGTCCTTAATTTTCTAGAACGTTTAGTATTTATAAAGATGTGCAAAACTACAAAAAATAAACATTAAAAAGTCACGTCAAAATAGCATATATATCCGTGACAGTGGCGGACTTTATTTGCATGGTAGGTGACGGCCGTACGGCTGCGTATACGGCTCGGGCTCGGTTTACGGAAGGAGGAGTTGATTAGTATTGAAGGAGCGCTTTCTGCATTGTCGAGTATAAAACTGCACGAAGAAACTTTTGGAGTGTTTTAAAGATGCACCGATGGTAGAGATGGTTCTGAGGGTAGCACTGTGAATGATGTGGTTACTGAATGTATATTGTTGCAGCTTTTGTGCGAGCGCTAACGGTTTCTGTAAATGCGCCAAAACTGATGTATTTTCTGTAGTTAAAGCCGCGAATCACGCTACGGCAAACACGTGAAAATGTTTCTAGTGATGTATTCCTAAATAATAACGTGATGAAGCTGGTTCCAAACACAGCCGGAGGGGGGGACAAACTCCAGGTTTAACAGTCGAGATAGAATGCTGTGTTTTTGAAGATGGGGTTTGTGAAAGAGTGAGAGCGATGCAGAAACAATGTGGGGAAAGAGGCAAGATCCTGCGAAACAGAGAGTATCAAGCGTGTCATTTTGCCCACCAGTCTTCTCTGCTGACACGTGAGGGAACAGACCGAGCACTGAGTTTGCCTGGCCGCCGAGGCACACCTGTGCGCAGGTCCTGGACAACTTGAAAGCTGCAACATGGCGACCCGGGGGGTTTTTCCAAAAGATAGGATGCAAATAACAAACTTATTACATATTCTGTGGCACCTAACATGGAAGAGGTCATTTTAAAGGACAGTACACCAAAAAAAATGGAAGTCAATGAGGACCAGCAAATATTTGGTTACCCACAATCTACAAACTATCTTCTTTAATCCTATTTAAAACACATGAAATGGTTAAAAACCAACATTTAGTATTTGACAGTCATTTTTCATTGACTTATAAATATTTTGTGTTCTTTTAGATGGTGGAAGTGAAAGAGGAACGTGACGAATGGATGAAGGGGAGCGCAGAGAAACAGCAGACAGATCAGGAACCTTAACGTTTCATAAGCGGCGGAGAATTCTTTTGTTGCTCTCAGAGTGAAAGTAATTCCTCGCCGGATACAACAGAGCCAATAATTCTTTCATGTGTCCTCAGTGTGGAAAAGCGCTGCTTGTTTAAAAGAGACCTTTAAGAGGCACATAAGGATTCACACCCGGAGAGAAACCGTTTCACGTGTCTCAGTGCGGAAGAGTTTCGCAAATTCAGGAGACTGAAGAAGAGACACTTAAGATTCACTCCAGAGAGAGGAGAAGGCATTTTCCTTCCTCAGTGACACAAAGAGCTTCAAGCAAGAAGGGGTCTGAGGACACATGAAGAATAACTCTGGAGAGAAACCTTGTTGCGTGGAATGCTGGCCGGGAAGGCTTCACACCATCAAACAGCTTAAAAAGAAAACATGAAGGTCCATTCAGGAGAGAAGTTACACCAGTGTCCTGAATGCGGCGGAGGTTTCAGAGGCACTGCAATCTCAAAACTCACCTGCTTCTCGTCACACCGGAGGGACAGGACCCTTTCACTGTCAGCGCTGCCGACAAGAAGTTTTTCTTGGCCGTGCACCTCAAAAAACACACATTGAGGAGTCACGAGACGAGCGGCGATACGTGTGTTATTCTGGGGGAAGAGTTCCTGTGGCTCAAAGGGTTTAAAAGACCATCAGAAAATACATACCGGTGGAGAAACATCCGTGGTCTGGACTGTGGAAGGACTTTCACTAGAGCCGTGTGAAACTGGAACGTGAGAACGGATCCACACTGGAGAAAAACCCTACAAGTGTTTCATGTGGAGAAGAGCGGCACAGTTCAGGAGCCCTTAAAGTGCACGGAGAGATTCACACCGGAGGAGAACCCGTTACCTCTGTCTTCATGCGGGAAGGACTTTCAAGCCGTCCGGAAATCTAGGGAAACATTAAAAAAGCGTGCAAAGCTGATGAGACAGTGAGGAGGTTCACCTCCAGGTTGTAGGCTTGTCCGTGTGAATGTTGAACGTCAGATTGGGAGAGTTAACAAACAGCCAGTGTTCGTAGCTATAAACATGGTTTACACAACGAAAAATGGTGCTTATCAAGAAGATATCTATACATACTACATATAAGGACATATCATATATGCTATACAGATATATATCTCTAAAATTATACGTCTTCCATGACTCAAAATGAGAATCTTCTTGCTTTTATTCTCCTTGTCTTTTAGTTCACTCTGAAATGGAGCACCAGCCAGAAAATGCTGACCAGGGAATTGGATTCCAAACACTGTGCTGTAAACATCACAATATATTACTCAGATGTGGATCTCACACGCCCGCCAGGGCGTCACTTACGCGCGGCCTTGGGAAGCCAAAGCTGAAACGCCGCCGGCCTGTGATCTTCCTCTGGCACTAAAGGAAAAGGAGGGCAAATCCATTGATACCACTGGGGGCCAGCGGTTTCACGTGAATTGTGCTGCTTTGGACCTTTCCGCGACTCGATACGCGCCCGCCGTGTTTAGCTAATAATCTTTGCACTGACTACCAATAGATGCCGCATAAAATTTCAAGGGCGTTGGACGTGTGCCTGCAGAACAACACTCTGGCTCTGCAACCATTTACAGACATTGGCTCGTATAAGAAACAAAATTAGGCACCAAATAATTTTTTTAGGATGCCACAGAATAAAGTGTTTTATTTTTTTACACTTTTTACATTTCAGTTCATAATGTCATGGGTTTATGCACACTTCTTTATCTCTTCATGTGTAATGTTGTCCATCTCGTATATGTTCTGGGCATAAAGGTTCACCGTTAAACTGGGAACTAAACATTTTTCACACACTTCAGAACTCTTAGACTTCACACAGAACTGTTTATTACACAGAATCAATGCAGTATCATGCCATAAATTCAGCACACTCGGCCTATATTGTCATAGTTTGGGCTGATCTCAGGTGCAACCTATCAATGTTGTTAAGGTCTATTGAAACAGCAAGCCTGACTTCCCAATCACTTTCAAAGATATTATTATTATTATTCCATAATGAACATTATAATCAGCTCATAGCCTTCTCCTTATCAATGTATAAAACAGGTTAAGTAAGACCTTTAGTGTGACATGCAAAGATCTTATAGGATCCTTAAAAATCTAGTCTGTGTGTTCGGGCTATAGTCACAATTTGGTAGACTCCTGCATTTACAAAATTATTAATCACAACTTTCCTTAAAAAAAAGAAGAATGGTTTATGCAAGTGAAACAGCGCAGAATGGTTTTCCAAAGAGGTAGAATCACTATTTCAACGACTTTCACATTAACTGAAACTTTGCTGGAATCACCTCATGACCCACTGAAGACCAGCAGCTGAGTCCTCAAACATCTTCAAGAATATGCTGAAGATTCAGTCATCTGATCACAGCACTCCCATCTATTTCTATTTTAACTACTTTTCCTTAGTATTTATTTAAAAAAAAAACAAAAGGATATTTAAAAATATAATCAATTATTCACTTTAAATTGAAAAAATAATTCACAATTAGTAATTAAATAATAATTTTTTTGAACAAATAATGCAGCTTTGGTGAGTAAAGGATAGTTTTACTCCATGAGTCACTTTTCATTTGAGTCGCTTTTTGGACAAAAATGTCAGCTAGAGGACTAAAGGTTAACTGTAAATGTGCTTCTTAAAAACCTGAAATAAATTCTCTCCTGATTCAGAACTAACCAGATGATTTTTCAATGGAGGAAGTCATATATGATTATAGAAAATAAATAAAAATAAAAAAAAAACAAAAATTAAACAAAAACCCCTAACAAACCTCAATTACATACACATTTTAAAATAAAACATAAATAAATAAAAAAAAAAAATAAAAAAAAAAAAAAAAACTATTCCCCCACAAAAATCCATTATTTTATTTCTAAGCGAAGCGCGCCACCTGCTGGTAAGAAGTTGAACAGCTGCTGCGGGTTAGTGTGCTTCACAGCACATTCATGTGGTTTAAAAAAAAAACACCTTGCCTTCTTGTTTCTTATTCGTCCCATTAACAGGTAAAGCAGAACGGATCCTGATGAATTCATGCTGGTTAAGGCACATTAAGAGCTGTTTCACTTTGCTCATCTTTCCAATGTCATTAACTTTAATGCCAAACTTCAGGAACGCCAGAGAAAAGCTGCTGACAGTTGACTTAATTAGTGTTCTTCAGCGGTGTGTGTAATTAACAGGCCTCGGACGGTTGAGTGTGTCATACAGAGACAAAAAAGAAAAGAAAAGCTCTGTGCCGAAAGTCTGTGCATTCATTTTTCTCTCTTTAAGCGAATGCACAATATGTCCTCCAGCTCTGCAGAGATCAGTCTGATAGTGGCCACAGTCATTCACTCACTGCATGTTTCTTTGTGAATGTGCTGACTCAAGCCAACCCAGTTTCACACTGAGTCATTATAATCTACTGCACACATTCCAATTTACCCAAACTCTCATCTAAATCCCAACAGCGCCCCTAAAAAAAAGAGAGAAGAAAAGAAATATCAGGGGCCTGTGAGACTGAAGGGTCCTGGAATGACAGAATGTATGGTAATGATGGTTTGTTGTGAAGTAATGAGGACATTTTCTGTCATGCAGGGCTTTTCACATGAAGACACTTCTGTTGTCTTTATGACTGCGGATTAACCCAGAGACTAACACTATACAGGTGCATCTCAATAAATCAATATGTTGTGGAAAAGTTAATTTATTTTAGTAATTCAACTCAAATTGTAAAATGTGTGTATTAAATAAATTCAGTGCACACAGACTGAAGTAGTTTAAGTCTTTGGTACTTTTAATTGTGATGATTTTGGTTCACAGTTAACAAAAACCCACCAATTCAACAAACTAGAATATGGTGACATGCCAGTCAGCTAATCAACTCAAAACACCTGCAAAGGTTTCCTGAGCCTTCAAAATGGTCTCTCAGTTTGGTTCCACCAGGCTACACAATCATGGGGAAGATGCTGATCTGACAGTTGTCCAGAAGACAATCATTGACACCCTTCACAAGGAGGGTAAGCCACAAACATTCATTGACAAAAAAGCTGGCTGTTCACAGAGTGCTGTATCCAAGCATGTTAACAGAAAGTTGAGTGGACGGAAAAAGTGTGGAAGAAAAAGATGCACAACCATCTGAGAGAACTGCAACCTTCCACCCCCATTATGAGGATTGTTCAAGCAAAATCAATTCAAGAATTTGAGTGAATTTCACAAGGAATGGGACTGATGCTGGTCAAGGCAATCAAGGGGGGGAGCCACCCACACACAGACGTGTCAAGGAAGTTTTGGCTACAGTTGTCGTATTCCTCTTGTTAAGCCACTCCTGAACCACAGCAACGTCAGAGGCGTCTTACCTGGGCTAAGGAGAAGAAGAAACTGGACTGTTGCCAGTGGTCCAAAGTCCTCTTTTCAGATGAGAGCAAGTTTTGTATTTCATTTGGAAACCAAAGTCCTAGAGTCTGGAGGAAGGGTGGAGAATCTCATAGCCCAAGATGCTTGAAGTCCAGGGTTTTATTTTCCACAGTCTGTGATGATTTGGGGTGCAATGTCATCTGCTGGTGTAGGTTCATTGTGTTTTTTGAAAACCAAAGTCACTGCACCCGTTTACCAAGAAATTTTGGAGCACTTCATGCTCCTTCTGCTGACCAGCTGTTTAAAGATGCTGATTTCCATTTTCCAGGCAGGAGGGAGTTTGGCACCTGCCCACACTGCCAAAAGCAACACAAAAGTTGGGTAAATGACCCATGGTGTTGGGGTGCTTTGACTGGCCAGCAAACTCACCAGACCCCGTAAACCCAAGAGAGAAATCTATGGAGTATTGTCAAGAGGAAAAAATGAGAAAAACAAGAGACCAAAAAAATGCCAGATGAGCTGAAAAAAGCCACTGTCAAAGAAACCTGGGCTTTCATTCCAATACCACCTCAGCAGTGCCCACAAACTGATCACCTCCATGCCACGCCGACACTGAGGCAGTTATTAAAGCAAAAAGGAAGCCCCCTACCGAGTTATTTGAGTTACATGTACAGTAAATGAAACATACTTTCCCAAAAAGGCCCCAACAATTCACTAAAATGTTGTTTTTTTTTTATTGGTTTATGAAGTTTATTCTAATTTTTGAAATTGGGTGGGTTTTTTTAGTTTAAATGTGAGCCAAAAAATCATCACAATTAAAAGAACCAAAGACTTAAACTACTAAAAAGTCTGTGTGCCATTTCTTTATTTATTTTAATACACGAGGGTGCACAATTGAGTTTTTTGGAATTACAGAATTACAGTAATCAATGGTTGAATGTCTTAATAGAATGAGATCCACAAATATATAGAATCTTCAAACAAAAATTGAAGACCATGAATAAATTAAATAGTAAAATATGCAAATATGTTTTTTTTATGCCACAAAACACAAAGCCAAACAGTTGCATTACAAAATAAATGCAGTATATCTATTGTCTGCTCCCCCCTGACAGCCAATCGGGAGAACTCATTAGTTTGAATGTAAGAAAAGTTTTCAACACGCACAAACTTATGGCAGAAATAATTCCCCCCCTGCCTTCTAATAAAAGGATTCAATGCCCCAATTGGTTAAAGTCATTGCATTACTGCAGAATGCTCCAGTTCCCAACAGATGGCAAGTGTGTCCTGACTCTTATGAATTGCATGTTAGTATTGGCTGGACCAACATGAAAATATTACTAGTTTTTGATGCTGTTTGAGCATAAGAAAACACAACATTTTATGGGGAAAGTTTGTGGTCTGATTTTGGTTGCTGATTTGAAATATGTAAACTTAAATGTTAGGTTCTGGGAAGCACTTGATTTCAGTATTTTCCCCACTAACAGTAGAAGATGGAACTTGGTCCCCCTTTGCATGCCTGAAAATATAGCTGCAAATGAGGACATTGCAAATGACTTGTAAACATACACATTGTAATCATGATCAGAATGAAAATGCAGCACAAACTGGCTGATTTGACCTTTTTTAAGCACAATCAACAGTGACAAATATTGGATCTAAATACAGTGTAATAATACCAAATATGTAACGGTACCATGTCTCCCCCCTTGGGGAGGTTTTTTTGCTATGTGAGTGGATAATCCGAAGAAAATAAAAATCCAAGGCCTTTGGCTACATTTTTTTTTTGGATGTTGTGTAAACTTTTGTTACAATAAAAACCTGTTAAGTCCCCTGATTTCATGATGAAAGATCATTTGTTCCCCCCCCCCCCCCCCTGATCCACCCAATAAATTAATAATGCATATGACTTAAACTGCGGGGCCATTTTTTTTTTACATTTTATATATGCATTTTAACCTAATCACAAGAAACGTACATGTATTTTATTCTTTATAAACAATGGGGAATAGTTTTATAAGATTTTTTGGAGGATGTTTACAGAGTTAATACTTTCCCTCAGAAAGAATTGTTAGCTCCACAGTTTTTTTTTTTTGAAATGGTACTATGGTAAATTAATACACCACACCTGTTTTTTTTGGAAAAGAGAAGTGGTTTATTTTGCAGATGATTGTTTACACTTGACTTCTCTTTTTCCTTTCAGTGGTTTTTTTTGTTTTCTCGAACGTCTCTCCCTAGTTGTTTTGTTCTAATGGAGAAGAGGCCCCTTTGGGGCCCCTTGATTAAGGTTTTGGCTTTGTTAAAAAGAATAATTTTTTTATTATACACTTGACCTAAAAAAAAACCTGTTCCCACCTTCCCTTCGGCGGGCGCTAATGCGCCAAAAAAAGCGTGTTTGCCCGGCCCCAGCGGACGCTAAAAACTCAAGAAGAAGAAGAAGCAGCGTTTCGCTAGCTTACGTTAGCGTCCGCCCATCGTTTTTTTTTTTGTTTTTTTTTTAATTATTAAAAGCATCAAAAACCTTTACTTAAAATATACCCTCGACTGGCTCCAAAATGACGTAAATTTAGTGCTAACTAAATAAATATTGCGTGTTTGGCCCAAAGTGCGGCACGAATATTGCATTAATCCGGAGTCGAGCCGCGATGAAGAAAACTCGTTTTTGTTTCCCAAACAGGCCCAAAAAACAACTCCCAGCTTCGTCAAATCTGAGGAAGTCTTTTTCATCACATTCCCCCTGCTTGTAAAGATGGACTTTATTAAAGAGAGAGTGAAGAAATGAGGATCCCCGAGCCTTTGCAGAGTTGAAAGATGGAAGCAAACAGAGGAACCTATAGGGTTTTTTTTTTGGTTTCTTTTCCAATTTATTGATGAATGATTATCTTATTTACAAAAACATTAGATTGGCCCCTGTGAAATAACAGATGGCATCATAAAAATGAGGGGAAAATATATGTGTTACATGACGTGTTTTAGTTTTGTATTTAAGTAGCGTACCAGATTTTTCATGGGAATAATATTTGATGACAGAACGTTAAATAATTATTCTGGTTTTTTTGAGTGCCCATGTAAAGGTAATGTTAAACCCCCCGAAATGATTGTTAGTCGTATTGCCCGTTGTTGCTTTGTTTTGTAAAGCCTTAAAGTTGTGCATTCTTTGTTTTGAATAAAAAACGTTACACCATCGCTCGTGTTTACATTAAATGTCGGCTCCCTTTTTTTTCAGTCTTTAAAAGGACGCAAAAGACAACATAAAACGACCCCTTCAATTTAAAAGTGGAAATATTAACGATAGATTTTTTTTTTCGCGAAAAACTGCAACAAAAAACCGAAAGTGTAGTTTATTTTAACGACAGTCTTAAGCTATAAAACAAAAACAATGCATGTTGTTTTATGTACTTTTTTTTGTTTTTTTTTTGTTTTGTTTTTTAGAGGCCAGGGACCCTTTCTGCCTCAAATCAACAGAAAAATTTTGTGGTAAAAGGATGTAGACTACCTAAAAAATGGGGGGAAAATCGTAAAGTTTTAAAGCAGGAATATATCTATATCTAGCCTGGATATACATTCCCCTCACACCACACAATCACCTGAACAAAAATTATAAACGAAAACCTTTTGTTTTTTTTTTTGCCTCCCCCCAATTTTTTTCCCCATGAGCTAAACCCTCAAAGATCTAAGACTTTTTTTTTTTCCCTATGTACACAAAAGGCCTATTTCTCTTTAATTGTTTTGTTCACAAATCTGTTCTAAAATCTGTGTTTTTTTTTCAGTGAGCAACTTGTCCTTTGCCTAGATAAATCCATCCACCTCACAGGTGTGGCCATATCAAGACTGCGGATTAGACAGCAGACTTTTTTATAAGCGGCAGGTGTGTGGGCCTTAGGCTGGCCACAAATAAAAGGGTCCACTCTAAAAATGGGCAGTTCCCTCTCGAGAACGGTTCTTTCGACATGAAAAAAAAACCGTAACGCCCTTCGGAACTCCCCTTCCCTTTTTCCCTAATCCTTACCCCCCTGCAATCTTATTGCCACAATGCCAGTGAACTTGCAACTCTCACTGGCTAATGGCCAGCCAAGACAGCAAAAGGGGGGTGGGGGGGGGCCCCGCCACTATATAAGGCGGTGTTCTGATTGGCAGCATAAACTCAGAATCTTCCTCCTTTTCACGTATACCTACTGAAGACAGCTGTAAAGAGAAGGAAAGACTTTTGGTTTTTTTGTTTCCTCTCGGTGTGTTCCAAGCATGCGTTGAACGTTTGCACATTTGTGTCAGGACCCATTGAGGCCCCAGACCAACCCATGGAACCAGGTCGGACTGTCCGCACTGCGAGGAATTCTCAGTGTGGGCACTTAGGGCCCGGAGGAACCTAGCCCTCTGTGATTTCTCTCGGCAATGTCCCACCGGCGCCAGCGAGCCGCTGGTGGGACGGCAGCCGCACGTGGGCGAACTGCGCAGAATGGTTTTTTTGGGCAATTCAATTCACCCCCCACCAAGCCCGCTGGCGCTTCGGAGATATATTGTTCGGGGCAGTGGGGGACAACGACGATCACCCTTGACAAGGCGCTGTCCCCCCCGATAACAGTGTCCGAGAAGGACTGGGCCCGCACTCTAGAGTACATTCTGAAGTGGAGGGCCACGCTGTGTTTTTTTTTTTGTCAGGATGAACTAGTCCGGCATTCTCACCAGGGCCCCGTGAGGCAATCTCGGCCTAGAGTGGGAAATCCCCCGATGAAACCAGCTAAGAGCAAGCTGGATCTTGGTTCCTTTACTCGAGCCACCGAGCTGCTGCTCCGAGGAGCGAGACTTTTTTTTTCCTTCCCAGTTACTTGCATGACAGAGGGTCGCTAAGGCGTGGGCTGCGCCCCCAATCGGCTTGCGCTCCCACGCTGGCCCCAACAGGAGTGGAAAACCCCCCGATGATACACAATGCATTCCGCCCGTCCCCCAAGCAATCCCCCCCCCCCCCCAATCTGAGAAACCGATCTCAGCTCTGCAAACGATGGCAGTTTGCTCCACCCTTTTCAGGTAACAGCTTCTGAAATCCCTGGACGAGGGTGGGGCGGATCCCGAAGGTGTTTTTAAGGGATCTACATGTGCAGCAAAGGTGGAATTTTGCGCTTAAAGCTAACAAAAGAAAAGAGGGCCCAGGCAAATCAGATGGAGCAATGGTGGTGCTCCACCAGCAAACCAAATTGCTGACCCACCTCACAGAAAACTGAAAGGACGCGGACAGGAGGGAGCTGCTTCAGTGCTCCCCTGTTATCTCCATCTGGCCTATTTTGGAGATTCCAGTGGAGGCTATCGCAGTGCGTTTCTCAGACACACCAGAAATGCAATAAAACGATGAGTCCACTTCCTGCCGGGCTGCAGTGCAGCCCTCCTGCACGCAGTAGATCCTCATCTGCTTTTGTCCAAACGGCTGTCGAAGCGGCCCCAATAAAAAGACTCTGCTTCCCACTTCATCGGCGCCAGACCCTGAGCCGTCTGTTCGCGCCAAAACCCGTGGCAGAGGAAACCATAGGAAAGGCTCACGGTTCAAGAAAGGCGTCCCGTCCCTGGGGGGGGAACCCCTCCATCGGAGCAAAAGCCTCGTTCCTGATGGGAGGGTGCAGAGGAGGAGAGCGCTGAGCGAAGCATGCCCAAGCCGCAAAGCATCCTGAGAAATGTCTCACGAAGTTCCCTTGCAGTTTTTTGCAGGCGATTGCAAGAAATGTCTGTGTTGTGTATGTTCAAAAATGCAATAAAGTCCCTGTGACACCCTCACAAAAAAAAAAAAAAATTTTCTCCCTCCTCCAGTGATAAACGGATTTTACAAGCAGCGCCGTGAAACCATCAATAGAGTCGGGGGCTCGCAGCTTTCCCAAGGTATGGCAAATGCTCACGCCCCAGTGTGGGTTCAGGTGTCAGACCCCCGTGGCTTGCCTCTCTCTCGACATCTCTCGCACACCATGCAACGTTCGTGTCGCTCAAACATTCAGCAGAAGGCCCACACACCTCATTGGATCGGCCGAGGACGATTCCTCCCTCTAACACATACAGCGCTCCCACTCGTCCCGTGAGCTTTCTGAAATACAACCAGGCAGCGTCGTTTAGAATTTCTGAGGGCGAGACCGCTCCACCCTCGGTGTGTTTTTTCGTGACCCGCATGGCGGTTCCATTCCCGGCAATTTCGGTTGGGGTTGCGGAACGTCCAATAGAGAGGAATGGCTACACGCTTCAGTTTCATTGCAGACCACCCCCCGGTTCAATGGCGTTGTCGATCCAATGAGAGCGGACCGCATCTGAGCCGGGGAGTGCGTACTAGATTTTAATGTCCGCTCTGACTCATTTCAGGCTGGGCCCTGTCCTGTAGCACTGAAGGGCATATCAGAGACTCCTTGGGACGGAATGGCTGTGGCCGCGACGGTCTGTCACCTTGGTCCCCCACCTCTCATATGCGCCCCTCCAGTTTCTTTTTTTTTATGGCTGGAAAATACAAGTACTGGGAAGGGCGTGGAATACGGGCCCCCATTGCCCCTGCGTTGTGGTCACTCGCAGGTGCTTAAAGCGCGCTGAGACCCATGGCAGAACCCTGACTTTGTACCAACGCAGCCCCCAGATGGGGTCTGGTCACGCGGTGGAAAAGTGGTCACGACGGATGCGTCGACGATGGGATGGAGGAAGCTCACTGCGACAGCTTTACCAGCATCGGGGCTACTGGACAGAGTCAAAGAGGACATGGCACATAAATCTCCTCGAGCTGAGAGCGGTCCTTTTTTTGGCTCTCAGAGTTTTCTCATGCAAGTCCGGGGGGCAAAAAATCACGTCTTGATTCGCACGGACAACATGTCGGTGGTACCGTACATAAACCGAGTACACTCAAAAGCCCTTTACACAAGACTGGCAGCCACACCTTTTGCAGTGGGCCCCCCCCCGATTCACCATCTGCTCTCCATTCGAGCAGCGCATGTTCCGGGGGGATGCCTGAACAGCGGCACGGAATATACTTTCGAGGAACGGGATTTTTCACGGAGAATGGAGACTGAACCCTGTGACAGTGAGGCTGATCTGGGAACGTCGCTCTCGACACTATTCAGAGCGCAAGTGATGGCTCTTTCTGCTTTCCCTCAGAGTCGGAGACTTCATTGGATGTCACACCCCGAGTCAGGTGTTGTGTCCGGTGAGGGCTTTACGACTCTATCAATGGTAAACATGGATTCTAAGTAACCTGATTGGATTCCCCATATGGGAAATCTACATCCAATTCCCTCGAGGCATGGTCGCAGGGGTCCCCCCCCCCCGTAATCTGATTGGTTTGGGGATCAATTTTTAGTGCCTTGCAAGAAACTGTCATGGTAGCTCCGCCAAGGCTGAGCCTTTTTTACTTCGCTGTTTTCCACGGCGTTGTTCTATACATTTCCCAAGGCGTTAACGCCATGTCGAGAGACCGTTCTCGAGAAGGAATGTCCCCCCCCTACGGTTAACGGTCTTAACCCTCAGTTCCCCCCTGAGAGAACGGGAACGAGACATGGCGTTGGCCGCCGTGTTCACTGCTCAGGTCCCCCCCTGCTGTACTGTTCAGTTCAGGTCGGAAGATTCCTGAGTTTATGCCCCCAATACAGTGGCATTTATATAGTGGTTGGGGCCCCGCCCCATTCTCCGTCCTTGGGCTGGCATTGGCAGTGAGAGTTTGCAACTTCACTGGCATTGTGCAATAAGATTTTTCAGGTAGGTTAGGAAAAGAAGGGAGTCCCCAAGGCGTTAACGCCATATCTCGTTCCCGTCTCTCAGGGGGGTACCGAGGTTACGACAGTAAACCGGAGATGTTTTACAGTTTATTGGGGGGTCCGGGGGGTTAGAACAACCAGTAATCTGGTACCCGTGAACCACCATTTGCCCCTCACGCAGTGCAACACATCTCCTTCGCAAGTCCAAAAGTGTGTGAGAGCTGGGGGAAGAAAAAAAGGCTGAATATAATTTTACGTTTTTTTTTTTTTTTATACTAATAGACTTCATTTTGACAGCCATTAGATTTGACACCTAATGGCTTCTCCATACATACCCATGTCTAAAAATGACATGAAACGCATTCACATTTTTTATGGGGTTTCATGAACTGTCTGTTTTTTATGTTGTACTATTCTCTGAGGTCTACTTGCTGTTATCAAGATTTGTACATTAAAAAAACATAATTTTTAAAAGTAAGGGGCCTATTTTTTCTGTCCCTGTTTTTGACCCCCCCTCATCAGAAACGCTCTGTTTAAATAGATGTGGAGGATTGGTAGACTCTTGAAGTAAAGAACACCCCCACTGCTGAGTAAACTGCGTGATTAGCTAACAGTTGTTGTGTTTGACAGCGTTACATTCCTCACAGATGGGACGCTGCTGTGATTTGGGTCAAAAAAACACATAAACTCAATACATTTACACTTTACATTTATGCATTTTAGCAGGTGCTTTTTAGTCAAAGCGACCGTACAGTGCCTTGCAGGCTATACATTTTTTTTTACCTAAGGTGTTTCCCTGGGAATCAACCCACAACCTTTTGGTGCTGCTAACCGCAAGCTCTACCACTGAGCCCACTATCATGCAAATACATATCAAGTGATCTGTAATAACGGACAAAGTGACAACATGGGAGTGATGTCACGTAATGAACAACGTTTACTCACAATTTTATGACATTACTGTTGGACCCCAATATAGTCGCACCAGCATTATCTTTTAGTTTGCATACTCTTGTCTGGAAAATCCGCCTCCATTATTTTGCCTTGTTTGTAAAATTAATTCTGCATTCACCTATCTCTCCTAAAATACTGCATGCATGAACTCGGTGGGGGTGGGGCTAAACAGCGGGCCAGTGAGGTAGAATCGGGGGGGATGGGGCTTAAACAGGCAGTGAGGTAGAATCGGTTGGGGCCGGGGCTAGACGGGCAGTGAGGTGGAATCGGTGGGCGGGGCTAGACGGGCAGTGAGGGTAGAATCGGTGGGCGGGCGCTAGACGGGCAGTGAGGTGGTGGGAATCGGTGGGCGGGGCTAGGACGGGCAGTGAGGGGGGAATCGGTGGGCGGGGCTCTAGACGGGGCAGTGAGGTGGAATCGGTGGGGCGGAGCTAGACGGGCAGTGAGGTGGAATTGGTGGGCGGGGGGGGCTAGACGGGCCAGTGAGGTGGAATCGGTGGGCGGGGCTAGACGGGCAGTGAGGTGGAATCGGTGGGCGGGGCTAAGCTAGACGGGCAGTGAGGTAGAATTGGTGGGCGGAGGGAGCTAGACAGGCAGTGAGGTGGAATCGGGCCATTCTGGCAGACTGGCTTCAATAAGCTGTTCTTAGACTAACACAAAGATTTGAGTTCTGAAATGTACAGGATGTTTTTATAGAACAACGACCACTTATATGTCTAAACATTAAGAGGAATTTTGGTTTTTTTTCAGTTCATGACCCCTTTAAATTGTTATATTTCTTAACAATAATTGTAAAAAAAAAAAAGATGTGTATTTTGAGAGTCTTAAAGCATTTTCAAAGTTTAAATTGCTTACTAAGAACTAGGACTTATTTATATATTTATTTTTTAGAAAATCTTTAATATACCCGTCTCTGGGTCAATGCAGAGGTGAAAATTTAATCTTCCATTACCTTGACAGTCATCAGTCTGATTTTAATATTTTTTTTTTTTTATCATGTTTACTCCAGGCCTGATGCAAGTGAAAGAGGAGAGCGAAGAGGAGAGCGAAGAGGAGAGTGAGGACGATTATCATCAGCTGGAGGATACTCAGCGTCTCCTCAGCGGACAGAAGATCTTGAGCTGCTCAGAGTCTGGGAAGGGCTTGTCTCATAAGAGAGCTCAGAAAAACAGGCGGCTTTTTTTTTTACTTCACCTGCCTCGAGTGCAAAAAAGAGCTTCGAGTCCAAAGAGCACCTGATGGACCACTTCAGGATTCACTCCGGAGAAGCTGCACGGAGACCGAAACCAGTCTGATGCAGAAAGCGGCTCCGGGAACGGTTTTTGCAAACTGCCCTTCACCTGCTTTTCAGTGCCAGAAGAGTTTCGCATGTAAAGAGCACCTGATGGATCACTACAGGATTCACACCGTGGACAGACCGTTCCCCTGCGATCAGTGCGACAAGAGCTTCATTCACAAGCAGAGCCTGAAGAATCACCTGAGAGTTCACACCGGCTTGAGGCCGCACGTTTGCCATCTGTGTGGCAAGAGCTACATCCACAAAGTGAACACAACCTCACCGATCACATCCGGATCCACACCGGAGGAGAGAAGCCCTTCGCGTGTGATCAGTGCGGAAAGAGCTTCACACACAAAGGAAGCCTCCTGCATCACATGAAGATCCACACCGGACTCAAGCCCTTCACCTGCCGCCAGTGCGGACGCCACTTCACACACAAAGGAAACCTGAAGATTCACATCCGCATTCACTCCGGAGAAAGACCCTTCACCTGCCCTCAGTGCGGCAAGAGCTTCATTTATCACGGAAACCTGGTGGGTCACCTGAAAGAAGCACTCGGGAGAGAAGTTATACCACTGCACTCAGTGCGGGGAAGAGCTTCGTCGAGAGGCTCGGCATCTGCAGAAACACGTGAAAAAACACACGCCACTGAGCGGCCCTTCGTGTGTTTCTTCAGTGCGGACGGTGTCGGCTTCTTATGGCACCACAACTTCAAAGAGCACCAGAAGATCCACACACGGAGAGAAGCCGCACGTGTGCTTCGACTGCGGGAAGGCCTTCACCAGACTCATATACTTGAAGCGGCACCAGAGGATCCACACCGGAGAGAAGCCGTACAAAGTGCGCTCGCTGCGGGGTGTGCTTCACCGTCTTGGACTCGCTCAAAGCACACGAGCGAGTGCACACCGGAGAGAAACCCTACGAGTGCCCGCTGTGTGGGAAGTGCTTCGGACGACTGAGTACACTACTGACTCATAAGAAGAAGCACTGTCCCAAACTGACGAAGTGAATGTCACTATTCTTGCAGGGAGTCTTCATAAATGTTATTTAAATAACATTGTATCTGCATTAATATCCTTTGAGGAGTTGTTCATTAAAAATTGAAAATCCAGGATCAGGATGAGTTTGTTTCTGCATCAGGTTTGTAGAAATGTAGCACCAAATAAACCGTCTCAGCAGTGAATGGGTGCCGTCAGAAAGAATCCAAACAGCTGATAAAAACATCACAATAATCCACAAGTAATCCACACCACTCCAGTCCTCCAGTTAACATCTGGAGAAGACAAAAGATGAGAACACATCCAGCATTAAGACGCTTTTAACTCAAATACTCCTGATCTATAATCCATAATAACACTTCCTCCAGTGAAAAAGTGCATCTGCTGTTGACTTTCACATCAAAAGCTTTTTCAGCATTTGAAACAAACTCATCCTGATCTGGGATGGCCATGGGATGGTTTCATTTACTTAATCATGTTTGTTGTAAGGTGATGCATGAAAAAAAAAAAAGTGTTGGAAGCTTTAATAGTGAGTTTCCAAAAAACCTGGGACCTTTCTTCCAGACTTTTAGACTTTCTTCTGTTGAACACAAGCTAAGATGTTTAGCAGAATGTCCAGACTGTTTTTATGAGAACAGGACCTGGGGCTGTGAAGCTCCAAACGAGAGCCACAGAAACACCGTAAAACTAGTCCAGTGTTAAGAACAGAAACAGAAGTCATTATTTCTCTGCTGTAAGCCTCAAATCTCTCAACTAATCTCTGTCCTTCAGAAGATGGTGTGTTTGGCATCAGTGATGTCAGCTGTCATTGGTTTCTCACGTGTATCATTAATTATGGCACAGCTGGTGTTTTTTTAAATAGAATGAATGATTTCTGTTCCTCTAATCGACTCTACACTGAAAAAGGTTATTACAGGGCGCACTGGTGTTCATACTGTCTGCCAAAATCAGTCAAGCCCCGTGTGGTTTATGATTGAATAGAGTACATTAATTACATCATTTAGTCTCATAACCAAGGTCGCAAGTGTGTAGTGTACAAACTGTACCTGATGAAATTAACAAATAAAAAAGGAGCAAAATGTGTCAAGTGTGTCCTGCCTCATTTTGTGATGAATTATCATATTCATGGAGCATTCAGTCGGTTTGTAGCTCAGAAGTTCATGAGCTAAATGTGCTGACCTCTGTACAAATGCATTTAAGTGTAGCCGCATTTTGTTAAAAGATACATTGTTGTTACATTATTCTGGTTTATGGGACACATTGGACACATAAACAGACTTCAGTGCATTTATTATCTCCATAACTTTTCTGGAAATGGAAGTCACACAGTTTCTCCAGGTTTTTCATGACCGTGGAATCAGTACAGCAATCCAAACATAAAGGTCACAAGCATGCTTTCTTCAACTTTATATCTTATCTTGAAACAGATATTATTGCTGTAACAGTTCACTAGTTCTAAAAATTATATGTTGCTGCATAACTGTTCATATCTTAGAGATACAGATCTATAACAGTTGGGTGCTGGAGTTTATCAGAGTACAGTAAAGTTTCACCTGGCTTTCCTGTGAAAAATAAATTAACTTGATCTAACACCTAAACATGACTTTTATTGATGGAACCTCGTTTTCAGATCAGTTTAATTAATATTAGTTAAACTTGACAATTAAGTTTACAAGTAATACAACTAATAAAAACATTTAATTTATATTTTTTAGTTTTATTGGTTGATTGACTGCTGATATAGGTTATTATAAAATGTACTGCCCTGATATATTTATATATAAATCAACAGAAAAATATTTTTGCCTAAAACAAGAACAATATCTGCTGATGAGGTCAGAGGAACTTGTTTTCCTTTGAATTACTTTAATTTTCTGACCCCATTGACAGATATTTTTTATTGTTTTAAGCTTAATCTTGTTTAATTAATATTCTTTTTTTTTTCTCAAGAAAACAAGACATATTTGTGTCTGTATCTTGTTTTAAAAAATGATTTGTGTTAACAGTTTAAAGGCAAGACGTCCTAGTTTGGTGTTTCTCATCAAATTAAATTCACAAATGTGATAGAAAAGTGTCTACTTTTATATGTTTTAAATAACTTATGAAAATAAAATATCAAAATATGGGTAAAATAAAAGTTCCATGGTCATTCATCATAACAGATATATTTGTTAAAACAAACCACATGGTCAGTACATTGTAATTCAAGTTTATTTTCATTAAAAAGCACTGGTTGGAATATACAGTGTATATAAGTGTTAAAAAGGCCCGCTGTAAATGAGCTTTTATTTTGAAGTTTTCTGGCGATCAGCCAGTGTTTGAATGTGATGTCATCGCAGCAACCTAAAGACACTATGCTCCGCCCATTTCCAGCAGGTGGCAGTAATTAGCGTTTGGTAGAAATAGCCTGCACAGAGTAGGTGAAAGCAAATGACTCGAGGCTTTCTCAAGTGTTGGTGACCCTTCTGAATTTTAGTTGATATTCATTGTTTAAGGGTACTTTAAATGCAATTACTGGTTGTCATCACACATTCTTATGTAGGTTGTTCATTTAAGTGTATTTTGCTACCTTCTTTGTATGAATTTACCTACTTTATTGATTTGTTTTCTACTATTTTGTTATATCTTTTGTTAAAGACCACACACAGATGGAAACACCAATGTAATGTCCTGCACTTACGTGCTCAACATTTATGAAAATTGTTGTGAAGAAAAAATAAATGCCTCAAGCACTTAAAACCTGCATCATTATGTCTCTTACCGGGACATCTGTGGTGAACCAGTCCCCCCACTGGCAACCCCAACTGGTTTAGTTGTACCAGTTTCCTTTATTAAGTATACAGCATATTAGAGGTCAAAAGATGAAAAAGAGTTTCTCAAGCAATTATTTTTGTAAATCATAATGTGTCCCTTTTAATTTCAATTTCTGCAAACATCATGATTATGGTAAATTTTTTACCCTGATTTAGAGACAAAAATGTCATTCAGTGTAATGGTAGTTCATATACCAAAAAAATCTTGTCAGGCATATTTAGAACAATAATTATCTTCTAATTAAGGATCACAGCAGACTCTGAATATTAATAAATTGTCATTTTAAATCTTTACCCCCAGATCCTTCAAACCACTGTGTTTTTATATGGGAGTCAAAGTAATATCATATATATAACGCAACAAAATAAAGTTTGTGCAAAAGAAAATAAAGTTTTGCAAACGAAAAATAAAGTATTGAGGAAAATAATTTTGCTTTTTGCAAACAGAAATAATTGCAAAACATAAATGATATCGTGCGAAAGCAATGATTTTGCAATAAATATTTTCCATGGTCATATCTATTATTTTATTTGCAACACTGATTTTATTTTGCGTGTCCAACACTGATCTAGTTTGAGCTTGCGCTGCAGTTTTTTCCTGTGCGCTTCATTTTTCTGCGCGTCTCGCTTTGTGACGCTGTTTTGACGGTGGGGGTGGAGTCAAAGGGGCAGGGGCGTGTACAACATGCCTCCCTGGGAAGTGACGGTCCTCATCGGCCCGAGACGCAGCCTCACAGCTCATCTGATCCAGGTACTGGTCATCATGATCAGAGCAGATACATGCTAGTGTATCGCTACGTCTCCCCATCCGCTTTTGTATTTCCCGGCTCATTTTCACTAGCATTAAAATATGCATGGTTTCGTTTTATTAACTTTGATTAAACAAAATTGTATATGTGTATTAGCAGCGTTGTGCTCAAGTTAAAGAAAGAACGTTGTTACCATGCACATCTGCTGTTTTATTTCTTCTCGATGTGCCCTCTTTTACTGGCATAAAGTTGGCTTGACGTTGGATGTTCGATATTCGCAAATCTAGGGACCGTCTCTAAAGTTACATGCGAAAACTACTATACACTTCTCTAACGTCAACAAACAGCCATGCAAGGAGAATGGACTAACAGGTCATGAAAATCAACTGGTTAACTGTTTTATCCAGGTGTCAACTATAATGCACACCTTTTATTATTTTTTGAAAATTATTAAAATAAACTGTAAATCATATGTAAAATATTGGTACTTTTCATTACCAAATGGATGTAAACACTAATTTAAAGCTCAAAAGCTCAAATGAAAAAAATAGCAATATTTTACATATGATTTACAGTTTTATTTGAATAATTATTAAAAATATGAAACGGTGTGCATTATAGTTGACACGAAGATGGAACACTTTACAGTATGTTTTATGAAAGTGAGTCATTCTGTTCAAATGCTATTGAGCTTCAAATTAGGCATATTTTAAATTTGAGCCCATTCGGTAATGACAATGAACAATATTTTACATTTTGATTTACAGTTTATTTTGAATAATTATGAAAATATGAAATGGTGTGCATTATAGCTGACACCTAGATGAACACTTTACAGTATGTTTTATGAATGTGAGTCATTCTGTTCAAATGGCATTGAGCTTTAAATTTGTATTTAAGTGCATTCGGTAATGAAAAGTAGCAATATTGTTACATATGATTTACAGTTTATTTTGAATATTGATGAAAAATATGAAATGGTGTGCATTATAGTTGACACCTAGATAAACACTTTACAGTATGTTTTATGAAAAGTGAGTCGTATTCTGTTCAAATAATGCTATTGAGCTTCAAATTATGGCATATTTTAAAATTTGAGCTTCATTCGGTAATGAAAATTAGAGCAAAATTTTTACATTTGATTTACAGTTTATTTTAATAATTATCAAAAAATATAAAAGTGTGCATTATAGTTTGACACCCTGGATGACAGTTAACAGTTGTTTTCATTAGACTGTTAGTCATTCTCCTTGCATGCTATTGACGTTAGAGAAGTGTATAGTAGTTTCGACATGTAACTTTAGAGACGGTCCCTAGATTTGCGAATATCGAACGTCCAACGTCCAAGCCAACTATATGCCAGTCACACACTTTTATAGCATTAAAATGTGTATTGTTTCATTTGGTTAACTGCATGGTGTATTAACAGTGTTTGTTTAAGATCTAACCTGTGGGAGAGGTGTGCATGGACACCAGCACACACAGAAGCGTTCTTTGTTCACATTTAGTTCAGAGTTACTGCTAGTTTTTAATGTAAAATTAAGGCCAATTCACTTCATAAAACTATAACGTACATCATTAAAGAGCTCTACAACTCAAGTTTTATTTCGATCTCGACTTTGTTTTTCATTTACATAACTCCTGGGCATAAATTAATAAATGACTGTCATTGTAAGATAAAAAAAAAAAAAATGAAGCTCGAATCTTTTTGGTTTAATTTTGCCACAAGTTAATGCATAAAACATAGCGATTATCAGAGATTGATCAAATATTTTTATCCAGCCCCACAGTCCGTTGATCGTGTATTTTTATGTAATATATGTGCATATAAGGCTTTTAGTATTTTTAATCATTATATATAATATATCCAAGTGGATTCTGCACACTGCTGGTGGTGAGGAGAGACCCCCCACATGACGTACAGCGAATTGTGTGTACAACAATACATTATAAAGCGCGTATATAAATGCATCATTCATTTATTCATATTAGGCGAAACCGTATGTAATAATCTGATAATAAGCTATTATATCTACAAATAGGCTGTTATTTTTATATTTATTGTTATGCTTATTTCCCCTTTTACATTTGTGTATTGCTTACCTATTAGATACGTTCTTTAAATTAGTGTTTTCATTTACAAATGAAACTAGCGAATTATTCATTTATAATTCTAAGTATTTATTATTATAGGGTTATTGTTAAATTCATCCTCTAAAGTGCACTTCCAGTAAAAAATCTTTATTGGCATGTCGGGCTTTTACAGTATAGGCTATTATTTACAAAACTCATCAGGGCTGCGTTTTTCCAAAAGCATCGTTAAAACTAGCAGTAAATCTGAATTAATGTGAACAAAGAGAACGCTTCTTGTGCGCTGGTGTCCTCCCACAGGTTAAGAGATTTTAAAAAACAAACACTGTTAATAAACATGCAGTTAACCAAATGAAACAATTACACATTTTAATGCTATAAAAGTCAAGTCACTTTTATTGTCACATCACCACAGCACATGTGCCTTGGTGAGTGGAAATCTTGGGAGCGTGCACCAGAAATTGCAGAAACAGTTAACATATAACCATACAGAGACTTCAACAGGTGAAAAATATGCAATATGCACATACAATAGTCAGTACCACACAATGTACTATTGGGACATACTTACAGTTTAGCACTACACATTTACGCAATATGTACATACATTACAGTTAGCAACTACACATTATACACTATACACAGAATGTACACATTCTACATTATGTAGACATATGTACGCATGAAAATATGCTAAGGTGCAACAGAGTGTACGTGGACTGGATACAGAAATGTTATGGATGTGCAATGGATGGAATCCAGTGGTAGCAGGTAGATTATTGTATTAAATAGTTCGGTGTTGAACTGTTAAAGTTTAAAGTGCAGTGTGTGGCATACCATATTGTGGAGTCATGCTGTAGGGTGTATTAGTTCAGACTGTTCATAAGTCGGAATCAGCCTGAGGGAAAAAGCTATCCCTCAGTCGGCTAGTGCGGGATCGGATGCTGCAGAGACATCTTCCTGAGGGCAGCAGCAGAGAGAGCAGTCTGTGGGATGGATGGCTGGGAGTCACTGATGATCCTCCGGGATTTCCTTATACACCGCCTGGTGGAGATGTCCTGGAGGGAGGGAAGCTCACCTCCAACAATGTGGCTGGCAGTTCGCAACGACCCTTTTCAGAGCTTTGCGGTTGCCAGCGGTGCTGTTTCCCAAACCAGGCAGTGATGCAGCCCGTCAGGATGCTCTCTATAGTGCAGGTGTAGTAGAACGATCTGAGGATGCTGGGGCTCATTCCAAACTTCCTCAGCCGTCTCAGGAAGAAGAGGCGTTGATGTGCCTTCTTCAGCACTGCAATCAGTGTGTGTAGACCAGGTGAGATCTTCACTGATGTTTACACCGAGGAACTTAAAGCTGCTTACCCGCTCCACAGGTGTCTTGTCGATGGTGATGGGTGTGTGTTCTCTGCTCTGTCTCCTGAAAATCCACCACCAGCTCCTTGGTCTTGTCGATGTTGAGTGAGAAGCGGTTCTCCTGACACCATTTAGTCAGGGTGCTCACCTCCTCTCTGTAGGCCGTCTCATTGTTGTCGGTGATCAGGCCTATCACCATTGTGTCATCAGCGAATTTGATGATGACGTTGGAGCTGTGTGTGGCTGTACAGTCATGTGTGTACAGGGAGTACAGGAGCAGGCTGAGGACACAGCCCTGAGGAGCACCAGTGTTGAGGGTCAGCGGGGATGAAGTGTTGAAAAGTGTGCACATCGAGAGAAATAAACAGCAGATGTGCATGGTAAAGGAAACTTCTTTAAAACTTGAGCAAACGCGGCTAATACACATATACATTTGTTAATAAAGTTAATAAAATGAAACCATGCATGTTTTTTAATGCTAGTGAATAAAAGGAAGCGATCCACTCGCATGTATGTATCTGCTCATCATAACAGTACCTGGATCAGTGAGCTGCATCTCGGGCCCGATGACCTCACTTCCAGGGAGGCATGTTGTACACGCCCCTGCCCCTTGACTCCAACCCAACGTCAAAACAGCGCCACAAAGCGAGACGCGCAGAAAAATGAAGCGCACAGGAAAAACTGCAGCGCAAGCTCAAACTAGACCGACACGCAAAATAAAATCAGTGTTGCAAATAAAAAAATAGATATGACCATGGAAAATATGTATTGCAAAATCATTGCTTTTGCACGGTTTCATTTGTTTTGCAATTCTTTATTTTTGTTTGCAAAAAGCAAAATTATTTTCCTCAATACTTTAATTTTCGTTTGCAAAACTTTATTTTCTTTTGCAAAACTTTATTTTTTTGCGTATATATATGATGCTTGCGATACACACGACTTTTACTCATTTGTCAGCAAGACGTATTTAAAATATAATAAAATTTAGTTTTTGATAATTTTTTCCTTAAAATATTTAAGAATAGCATTAGTTTAAACAAGTCTGTTTCAGAGCTGATGGTGATGATAGAGGAGAGTGAAGATCAGGATGAAGTGAAGGAGAAACATCATTTCATGAGTGGAGAAAAAACCTGCTCACAGCTGAAGAAACCCAAAAAGCCTCATTGTGCAAAGACTTTCACACTCAAAGGAAACTTTAAGAAGCAGGTCAGGATTCACAGCGGAGAGAAAAACCCTACACATGCTGTCAGTGTGGAAAAGAGCTTTGTGTGTAAAAGATACGTCACAGAACTCGTGAAGACTGACAGCAGAGAGAAACCGTTCACCTGAAGGATCACATCAGGAGTCACACCGAACAACGAGCGCTGCTTCTCTGCATCTCAGGAGACACCTGCACTATCTCACACTGACAGTGTTATTAATGTCTGTGTTTGGAATAAGATGTCATTAAAGTCTTTGTTAGTGTTACAGTCAGGTGTTCCTTTACTTTTGTCCATATAGTGTATTACTTACTATTAGACTTATTCTATGTCCAGAATTTCAAAAAAACCTGAAATGCTTATTTTAGACATTATTTAAAATGTGATGTTAATTCTGCAGATGATTTTCATTTCCTCTCCTGTGGTGAGAAGTTGAGCGGGAACAGTCATCTATTTATCCCCAAATATCTTTGTTAGCATCTCAAGGACCGCATCACACTCTTGGGACTTTGGGCAAAATTTCCATATAGGACCAAAGCTTCAGGTTTAATAACTAAACACACGATGTTTTATTAACAAGGTTCGGGAAGAGCACGATCAGATAATCAACCAATTTGGCACAGGTGCAACTCATTTAGCTAACCATCTTAACTAGCACAATACGTGTGTTATATAATGCAGCCTACTTACCTCTATCCTGCGACAATTTTCCGGCATTCGGTATTGCTCCTTTGGCCTTAAGATCACAGACTTAATTTTTCTGTACAAAGACGAGACCTGTACTGGGATTTTTTGTATCCTCCGTCGCAACCTGCAGGCCCTAGGCTCACTCCTTTTCCACCAGTCACTGCCGCTGAGCACCAGGCTGCATCGCAGCCGCACGCTCTCCACAATGCCGAGGCTGAACCTCGCCTCAACCGGCGAGACTTCCAACTTCCCTGACATCCCCGTATCATTCAGTCATGCAAATATAGTATCCGATCAGAAAGGGGATAGTGTTTAAGCCTGAAGCAAACACTGATTTATTGAGACAAATCATTCTCGCGGAGGGTAAAACAAAGCGGATCTGTACAATCTATTCTTTCACCCTGCAAATAATCCAAAGTCAGCCAATACATCGAGGCAAAGCCCCAAGCTTGCCTCACTCACCACCACCACCACCGTCCCGCACAAGACCCGGCTCTTCCCGAGCTCTGGGTCGCAAAGGCATGTCTCAAATGAGCCAGGGTCGTGCCCCAGTTCTTTCACCGCAGCAAAACCTCATTCGCTTCCCGCTTTCGGCTCAAAAGCATTTTTCCTTATTTTTTAATTGCATATTGTACTCAGACAGAGAGAAGATGGAAATTGATTTTCGAGGAAATAAGTTCAAATTTCAACGGTGTACCTAAATAATTTACAATTATAGGTGCAAACTAACAACTAAGGCTTTTCATAAAGAAACCGTTAAAATTATTGAACAAGTGCAACTAGCAACCTAATTTGCATGAGTTGTGCATACTGCTAGGCACCTCACTCCAAGTATCTACCAGCTGATGTGCGGCTTTGCTGGCTAGCTGTTTCACTTACTACTTTTTGTGTGGTTAAGAGGAAAAGCATGTCTTTTCTTCATTTTATCACTTTTTAAATGTTATAGTTGTCATATTTCTCCTGCTACTTCTAACCTTCCTTTTAGTGGTCTCCCATAACACATGCTGGCATGAGGATGTTTCTGCTAGCTGTGCAGGCTGCACAGGCTCTTCAACATATTCTGCTGTGTTCAAGTCCTCCTGGACAGTACGTACTTACGAGTTGACAAGTCGTAATGGTGACGTCAGGTGCGTTCAAGTCAGTTTAGTTGGCACAAGATGGCGGTGTACCTTCTTTTAATAAATTACAAGAAAATACAACAGGGTACGTTAACTCTGCTTATAGAAAATGAGAAGCAAAGAATTTGCATCAGGTCTGTTTTGCATTTTTTTTTAAATTGTTTTAAAATTTGTCAACAACAGACGTTGGATCTATCGATCCATTGATTTTTGTCATGTTCCACATTTACACGCCTCGGAAACTCAAGCTTAAAGAAAATTCTAAGTTTCCCACTTGTCATTACAGCTTTGTGGTGCCGTTCATGTGTGTTTAACTCGTAAATACGATGTATCCGACATTACTTGAATGCACCATTCCCCCAAATATCACAAGCCCCGTGGACTATAGCCACAGCAGCTGAAACTAATGCAAAGCGGCTTACGCTTGCAACACAGGCCCTCACATCTCAGTCTTTTTCCTCATGTTTCTAATGACCTCTTTTTCTTTTCAGTTGCCTCCAGCTCCCATAGCAGACGCTAGCATGAGGCTTCCTCTGCTGGCTGTGCAGGTTGCACCAGACTCTTCAGGATGGTTCACAAACCCCACTCCCTCCCCGTCGCCTACAGCAGCTGAAGGAAGCGTGAGGCTGTCTCCGCTTGCAACTCAGGCCTACACATCTCAGGCTTTTCCTCCTGTTTCTAATGACCTCTTTTTTTTTCAGTTGCCTCCAGCTTCCATAGCAGACACTAGTCCAGAGGCCGGTTTAAATGTCAGGATGCCTCTGCTGACAATAGCTGCCCAGGCTCATCTTCCTCATAGCTCCCCACTTCATTTATAATTACATTGTCTTTCAGATCAAGTTCTGCTCCCCTCGAGCTTCAAGACGCAGGCAGCCGTCAAGTTTGGGCCTCGGTCCAGATTCAGATGCTCCTCACACTGCACTGCCTTCCTCCTCCTCTCAACCATCACTGCAGCACATTCAGCTGCCCCACCGCATGCAACATTGCTCACTGGCATGGTTTCCCAACCTCCTTTTATTTTCACTCTACCTCCGGCTAGCGTGAGGCTGCCTCCACTAGCCGCTCAAGGTCAGTCACCTTATTTTTGTTACCCTTCCACTTGTTCTTTTCCCCATCAATGGCCAGCAGCCCCGCTGCAGATGCCCAAGTAGGGCATTTTCAGCCAGCAACACAAGCATACTGGCCTTCTCCCCCATTTCCATCTTTCTCTTCCTACGGCTTTCCCAAGCACCAGAGGCTAATCCGTGCGTGAGGCTGCCTCCGCAACTGGTTATGGCCCCTCCCTTATTTCAATCTTTCTCTTGGCTGCCTCCGCAAACGGTTACGCCCCCTCCCTACTTCGTGAGGCTGCCTCCGCAAACGGTTACGCCCCCTCCTTATCTTCCTTCTAACTCTTCTACCCAAACTAAACCTCAGTATACTTTATTCACAGTGGCCCCTCTACCTACTCCACTGAATGCTGCCACTCCGGAACCTCCTCCTGTGCCTAATACCATCAAATCTCAGATTCTCGCAGAAATTCAGAGCGCTGGCTCTGGAGGCAGACCCATCACTAACCTCAGTACCTCACTATTCGCAACTTCTGTTTCCATAAACTCATCCCTTAAAACCTCTCCTTGATGCGTCAATCGACTCTGTCCTCCAAGCAGGTTAAGCCAGAACTATCCATTCATATCTAACAGCTTGGAGATGTTTCAAAGCTTTTCACCTCTGCTATAACCCGATTTTTCCGCTTCTCACAATTACTTAATTTATTTTCCTACCTTTAACATTCCATGAAGAAACCTCCAAGCAGGGTCTATTAAAGGTTACTTAAATGACGTTTCAATGTTTGCATAAACTAATCTACAGCTTTTTCTCCCCGAAATAAATAATTCTCAAACTTCTCTTCTAATCAAAGGAATTCAGCGCTCTCAACCATCAAAATCGGATTCCAGACAACCTATAACTCTGGACATCCGTACAAACGGCATCCCAAAAATCTCCGCGCACAGGGTACCATTCTAGCCATACCGCTCGTCCCCTTGATGCCATGTTTTTATTGGCTGCTTCGGTTTTCTGAGATGCTCAAATCGCAATAACCCTCTAATTTCGACCCCAACACTCCACCCGACAATCTCGGATTTGTCCATACTTGATAGCGAAAACTATCGCTTACTTCATTAAACAAAGTAAGACGGACCAAGATAGCAAAGGCCACTACATATTAATTTTTAATCTCCCTTCTCCAATCAACTTATCAGGCTCTCTTTTCTTAAGTCTAATCAGGAACGATCATCTAAATCCGCACTGGATCCTCTCTTTGTCGACGACTCTAACAATCCCGTTACACGTTTTTGGTTCCAAAAACACTTAAAAACATATCTTTGCTCAATCAGGCTTACCTGCAGAAAATTTTTTCCAGCCACTCATTTCGCATCGGGGCAGCAACTACAGCAGCTAAATTAAATCATGTTGTTTACTCAATTAATTAGAACCTCTCCTTCTAATGCAGTAAGTCACCGCTCCTTTGGTCACAGTAAGGGCCTTCCAAGCCATCGTTTCAAATCTCCTTGCCTATTCCGCATCGGACAGGGCTCTCCCTTCCAGTGCAGCAGGGCCGCAGCTCCCTTCGGTCGCTTCCATCTGTCGGTTTGAGTTGCACTGTGTGCTCAACGGCGGGACTGGGCTTTCCCTCCCGGTGCAGCAGAGTCGAGGCCCCCCTTCGGTCGCTGTGAGAGCCCTCCATCCGATGCATCAAAATCACGCCTGTATCCAGCCGCAAGGGGGACTCTCCCTTCCGGTGCAGCAGAGCCGCAGCTCCCTTCGGACGCAGCGAGAGTCCCTCCATCAGTCGCATTTCCTTGCTTACTCAGCATCGGACAGGGCTCCCCTCCTGATGCAGCAGACCTGTCGGCTCCCTTGGGTCGCAGGGTTAATCCTCAGTCTGTCATTCTGAGTTACGCTGCGTACTCAGGGGTGGCCGGGGGATCTCCCTCCATGTGCAGCAGAGCTGTCGGCTCCACTTCGGTCACAGCAGGAGTCCCTGCATCAGTCACGTTACCTTACTTATTCAGCATCAAACAGGGCTCTCCCTTCTGGTTGCAGCAGGGCAGCGGCTCCCTTCCGTCGCAGTGTGACCCCTCCGTCTGTTGTTTTTTTTCGAGTTACGTTGCGTGCTCTGCAGCAGACGGGGCTCACACTCCCAGTGCAGCAGAGTCGCAGGCTCCCTTCGGACGCTGTGAGAGCCCTCCAAGGCATCAAACTGTGCTTCATATCCAGCCGCGCACGGGGGGGGAATTTCCCTTCCGGTGCAGCAGAGCCGCAGCTCCCTTCAGATGCAGCGTGAGTCCCTCCATCAGTCGCGTCTTTTTGCTTATTCAGCATCGGACAACGGGCTCCCCTTCCGGTTGCAGGAGACCCACGGCTCCCTTCAGTCGCAGGGTGAGCCCTCTGTCTGTCGTCTGAGTTTACGCTGCGTGTGCTCAGCGGCAGACAGGGCTTTCCCTCACGGTTGCAGCAGAGCTGCAGGCTCCTTCGGTTGCAGTGAGAGCCCTCCATCAGATGCGTCAAAACTGCACCTCGTGCTCAGCCGCAAAGAGGGACTCTCCCTTCCGGTGCAGCAGAGCTGCAGCTCCCTTTGGTAGCAGCAATATCCCTCCCACTCAGCATGTTCTCCTTGCTCATTCAGCATCGGACAGGGCTAACAGATTAGCATGTAAGGGTGAACTCGTGAAATAAGGAATAACTGTGAAGATCTTTAAATTCGATTGATGCAGGAATAGAAGCCATCAGACAAAGGAGGAAAGTTGTCTATCAAACAGAGTGAACTAGACAACATAGAAAAAATACTCCCAATTTAAGATCCTAACACTGTCAACAACAATGTCCTTCTTGAAAGAGATCAGCTCGATGGTGAAGAATCTCGCTGTAAAGTACATTACTGTGAAATACGTCTTGACGAGTCTTACATGAAGGTTTAGTTGGGATGTTTGGGGAAATCTGATGTGTAAACATTATATTAGATCCATGCATTCTACAGTAGGTCTTAAAATTGATCTGTCTCAATGTAAATCATACATTAAAAGAAAAGACAGAATCACTCGCTGCTCTTGATTAAACTACAGTTTTTTTAGCATATTTGTTCTTATTTTTAATAACAAAGATAAAATAAAAAAAGCTATATTGTAATTAAAATATAGTAATTATTATTAAGAAAAAAAAAAATGGAGGAAAATATGCAACTTTTCTTGGTGATTTTACTTTTTGTTCTGACACTAGAAAATTATAGGCAGATGGTAACATCGGAAAGATGTGTGACATGCTCCTCATTTCTGAAGAACACTGAATAGATAACCAGTGACTCATATCTTGAATCCACTTTTAACCAATAGTTGATTTTTATGGTTAAACAGGGGGAAACATATGATTCCTTTTGGACTCGTCTGATTTTTATATGTTATGATTTAGGGGAGGATGAGAGAAGAAAACTATAACGAGGGTGCTTGATTTGTCTTCTGGACTATCTGCACAGAAGAGGATTAAAAACCCTTCACCTTTATTCTTCAAGTGTGTAGAAGCTTTATTTATATCAGAGAACAGAAATAACATGTGGCTAAAAAAAATTCATAAAATTTAAAATAAAAATGTAAATTTTTTGTAAAATATGAATAAATAATCATTATTATGATTAATATGATTAACTTAATGACTGATGTTTAACTAACACAAAATACGTGTCCCTGCAGCACAGAAGCAGTCATCAGCTAGCACAGGTATATTTGTCAGCAATAGACAACAATACATTGTAGGGGTCAAAAATTATACAATTTTTCTTTTATGACAAAAGAATCATTAGGATATTAAGTAAAAGATCATGTTCCAAGAAATATTTTGTACATTTTCCTATTGTAAATATCTACAAATACTTAATATTTGATTAGTAATATGCATTGCTATGAACTTCATTGAAACAACTTTAAAGATGATTTTCTCAATATTAGATTTTTTTGCTCCCTCAGATTCCAGATTTTCAATAGTTGTATCTCAGACAAAATATTGCTCCTCCTAACAAACCATACATCAAATACATTCAAATAATTGACCCTAATGACTGGTTTTGTACTCCAGGGTCAAGTGTAGGTTGTGAAGAGAACAGAAAACACGTGTCACTCAGCAGGACTCACACACACTGATCTTTCTGTCTATGTGTGAGGATTTATTACATTTATTCTGATGTTATTTCACACTGACAGAAGTAAAGCTGCCGTATTAATATCATGAAGAGAAGAGAAGAGACTCAGTAATAACACTGTTACTGATTTATCATGCAGCATCAAAGCATTATGGGTAGAATCTCTCGTCACTCTATTCTGATTCATCAACACAGTGATGATCACTGATCCTTTATGAACACCAAACCCAGGATAGGAGTGTCTGAGTGAATGTGGTCTGGACTGTGTGGAGGAGTCTCATTGTGTCAGAGACGCTGTAGAAGGACAGAGTTCCTGCACTGTGATCCAAAAACACTCCTATTCTACTGCTGATGGACTTCACAGAGAGATCAGTCACTATCTTATTGTGTGTGAATGAGTATCTGGAGGAAAGCAGAGCGCAAACTCCAGGACTGATCATTACATCCAAACACACAGTCATTACCTCCCTTCCTGCTGATGCTCTTATATGACACTGAGTATCCACAAACACCAGATTCACCAGCACTCCACTCCAGCCCAGTAAACAGCGTCCACACACACTCTCTCTACACAACACCCTGAAGATAATGATCAAATCTGTCTAGATGATCAGGATACGACTGATGAACTGTGTTAGTGTCAGTATCATCACTCTGTAATCAGGAATTATGAATACGGAGGTATTTATTCACTGTGTTTGGATCCAGAGTGAGCTGATGGGAATCTGATGGAGATAAAACACATCAGAATCAGGAATTATGAATCTGTTGATCTTTTCATGTAGCTGAACTCTTCATGTTCAGTGTATCATCAGTGTCTCAGTACAGATGAACAGATATCTGTGCACATCATCATCTACATCATCAATTATAAAAAACTCTTCTTTCTCTCCTTCTACAGGAAGAACATGAACACACTCAGAGAGTTTTTCTGCTGGTTTTCTTACTGACTTACATTGTAGGAAGTCCTTCCTGGTTCTGGGAACAATGTTGGTGAGTGTGACTGTGGGAAATCAAATCAGACATGAACAGTGTGATTCTCATGATCCTGTATCTATTCCTAACACATTTCTAATATGATGTTCTCCATGATATGAGATGATGATGGACTGGTTTCTGAGAGCAGATGAATCTCCAGGACCTTTACCTCTGTCTGAGATCTTCTTGAGCTCCTCTTTGCAGAAAGCCATCCTCCAGTTTGTCTCTCAGCTGATGGACAGATTTTCTCAGAGCATCAGAAGAGATGAGAGGAGAACTGAAAGAGATCATCATTTACGGCTCTGTAGATTCAGGAGGTGCTGAGAGAGACTGGAAACTCTACAGAAACACACACAAATCAAACTCATCAGCTCCCCACTGGACGAGACGCAGCTTATACAAGTGAAAGAAAAAAGTCTGACATGAGACCCATTTGAACAAGATTTCCACAGCCATGACAGCCATTCATCTCCTTCAGAAGAAGATGATCAGATGAGAGTCTGACGATGATTATATAGTAAACACACTCATGAACTGTTTCTCTGTGAGTCTCTGTCACAGCAGGATCTGCTCAAGTCCACTCTGATCTTGTTGTTGTAGATCTGTGTTACCTGCAGGAACTGGATGTGATCCTGTGGTGTGTGAAAGCTGCTCCAGCTCAGCGTCTCTCCTCCTCAGATCATTGATCTCCTGCTCCAGTCGCTCCAGTCGTTCTTCAAATCGACTCACTGCAGTCTTTTCCTGATCTCTGATCAGTCGTATTAGCTCAGAGCGGCTTCTCTCAATGGAGCGGATGAGCTCAGTAAAGATCCTCTCCCTGTCCTCCACTGCTGTCTGTGCAGAGCGCTGTTAGGACACACAGTGACTTCAGCTTCAGTGAGTCTGAACTGAGACGGAGACAAACTTCTCTTCTTCTCCAGACTCACCTTATGAGACTCCACAGTCTCTCTCAGCTGCTGAAGATCTTTCTCTCTCTGCTGGATTCTCTGCTGGAGCGTCTTCTGCGTCTCCTTCAGCTGCTTCTGCAGGACAAACAGATGAGAGTGAATCTCACAGAAAACTACTTTCACTAAATCATCATGTGAACAGATCAATCCAGGAAAAGTGGAGCTGATAACTAATGGCTGTAGGTTCAAACTCCAGACAGGATGATTGATCATTTACCAGCATAGTACATGAATTAACATCCTAACCTAACCCTGTTTCACACTGTAAGTGTAACTATCATAAACCTAAACCTGACACAGACGTAGAGCTTCATAATGACAGTGTGTCTGTGTCGTCTGTGACTGCATTTAACCTGTATTTTGATTAATAGAAATATATATTTAGTCAAAGAATGGTGAATAGTTCACTCCATTGTTTTATGTGTCTTAATCAAATCCTATTTTCTGAAAGATTGTGTTGAAGGTTTACAGTGTATTCTCAGCAAACAGTGAAACTCTTCTTGCAGCTGTTGTTCATTTCTGCTGTCGTGAACAGTGTGAATGGTGTCAGCTGTTAATATGGTGCTGATATAAACGCATATGAAACGAGTGCCAGCAATATTTCATCAGTGTCTAGTGTTAAATACCTGTTTCTCTGTCCTCTGATCTGCAGTTGATACAGTGTCGTGGTTTTTATGTTCATCCATCGTCCACAGCAGACATATACACTTCTGATCAGTGCGACAGAAAACCTCAAGGAGCTTCTCATGTTTCTGGCAGATCATCTCCTGCAGTCGTCCGGTCCAGTGGCTTCAATCACTTTGTGTCTCTTCCGTGAATGAAACTCTCATGATGGGCAAAATGAGGTTTGACAGTAAGACTCCAGACACACCAGACAGGACTTGATGGCTCTGTGTTTTCTTCCAGTACAGGTAGCACACTGAACATCTCCAGCTCCAGCAGGAACCACACTTTGAAGTTTAGTCTTCTTCAGTTTTCTCCAGCATTTCAGCAAACACTACGTTCTTAAATAAAGCAGGTCTTGGACTGAAGGTCTGTCTGCACTGAGGGCAGCTGTAGACTCTCTTCTCATCCTCTTCATCCCAGCAGTCTGTAATGCAGCTCATACAGTAACTGTGTCCACACTGGATGGTCACTGGATCCTTCAGGAGATCCAGACACACCGGACACAAGAAACTCATCCTGAGAAAATCTGGCTTCTGCCATTTTACTGCATGAATGCAAAGACACAAAAACATACAACAGCTCAGCTACACTTCACTTTCTCTTTCTCTGAACTCACGTGTTTCCTGTTTCTTGTTTCTGTGTTTGAGTGACGTGTGTAAAACAGGTGTGCCTGCGAGTCTGTAAAACAGGCTTCTCATTCCTGAGTTTAGTGTAGACACACCTGACAAACAAACACACAGATAAACACGCAAAGAACACAAGTTACAGAGGGAATTTCTCTTCTGAAAAATCCAGCATAAACCAGCATGGATTCCAAGTAGTGTTTAGGCTGGTATAGTGTAGAACCTACTTAAAAATCAAGCATAAACAATCAAGAACTGATTTCTGGTCCAGTCTGGTTTTATGCTGGTATAGTGTTGGTCTAGCTGGTGGACGAGCATATCCATCCTGTTCTCAAGCAAAATGGAGCTGGTGATGCTGGTTCACCAGCATGGTCTTGCAGGGTTGAGTGTCTGTAGGCCAGCTGTCTGTATGCAAGTAGTGTTTTGGGGACAAACACAGTTTTTCCTTTCATATTTCTCTATTTAACACATTAATGATGCAAAGGAAAAACATATAAGGTTAAATCATGATTTATTGAATTATATGATAACTATGTCATTTCTTTTGCTCCCTCTGCTGAAAGTTGTACTGAAACTTTTAATTGCTTTTGTTATGATTACATTATTAATCAGTGTCACTGATAAACTGGTTAAACATTTCAAAGAATCAAAGAAATTGTCTCAAGTTTCATGAGATCTGTACACAGAAAACCAAAAAATGTCTAATAGAAGTGTAATCATAAGCAGTTTGTTCAATAACAGGGTTTATGAGAAGAGCTCTTTCAATGGGACAGTTAATAACAACTTGATAACAGTTCAAAACCAAAAGTAGCTGTTTTTAAAGACTTTCATACTTATCTGGAAAGACACATATGTTCAAATCCAGCTGTCAGTCACTGATTTCAAAAAGTGCAGCACATAGTAAACATATATGTCAGTGCACTGAGGTCCATGAAATAATATTGAAAAAAGTGATAGCATGCACTTTTAACAATTGCTGAGTCGAGTAATTCAACCAAAGTCAATGGCCAAGTGCCCAACTTAAATGAACACTAATCAAAATAATGGTAACAGACTTCAGCAACCTTTCTATATTTACCAAATGAAAGAAATAAAGCCATACTGGCTTGCAATAAGAGAAAATGGTAATTCTGTTTTTGCAGTTGTTTAATCATCCTCTGGCGAGATACTGATTTCATCTAAGACTGTTGCTGTAAGTAGTTGATGTGTTTCTGCTCACCTCTTCACTTTTTTTCTGTTCTTGCCATTTTTCTTATTCTAAGTGATTCCGCTTGTTAATTGTAGGTGTCATCACTAATGCTTAGTCATCACTTGTAGAGTGAATCTACTTTATTTCACAAACTAAAACTTTTACTCTTTATAGACCAGGACCATATGAAAACTGAGCAGTGTTTGTTTAACACTGAGAATTTTACTGTGTAAACGTAACCAGCAACATGTATTTTTCTTTGTTAAATAATTTATTAAAATTAATTGGAAAATTGTCATGGTCTTTAACTACAAACACAAACCAATTTCTAAAGAAATTTTAAATGTAACTAATTTTGTTCTGGTCTTGCTGGGATCATACCAGCACCCAAAAGACAACAAATGCTGGTCCACCAGTATCCCAAGCTGGTCTCAGCATGCAAAACATACCTTATGATGGTCCACCAGCACACCTGCTTACTTTGCTGGGACCAGCAAACCAGTAAACCAGCATCCAATGCTGGGGGCCGCAAACCAAACATCCCATGCTGGGGACCAGCAATCCAGCAACCGGTATCCAATGCTGGGATCCAGCAAACCAGCATCCAGCATCCCATGCTGGGGACCAGCAAACCAGCAAACCAAGCATCCCATGTTGTGGGGACCAGCAAAACCAGCAACCAGCATCCCATGCTGGGGACCAGCAACCAGCATCCAATGCTGAGATCCAGCAAACCAGGAACCAGCATCCCATGTTGAGATCCAGCAAACCAGCAACCAGCATCCCGTATGCTGGGGACCAGCAAACCAGCAAAGAGCATCCCATGCTGGGGACCAGCAAACCAGCAAAGAGCATCCCATGCTGGGGACCAGAAAACCAGCAACCAGCAACCCATGTTGGGGACCATCAGACCAGCAACGAGCATCCCATGCTGGACAACCAGCAAACCAGCATCCCATGCTGGGATCCAGCAAACCAGCAACGAGCATCCCATGCTGGGATCCAGCAAACAAGCAAGCAGCATGCCATGAGAGTGGGGATCAGCAAACCACCAACCAGCATCCAATGCTAGGGACCAGCAAACCAGCAACCGGCATCATCCCATGTTGGGATCCAGCAATCAGCATCCCATGCTGGGATCCAGCAAACCTGCAACCAGCATCCCATGCTGGGATCCAGCAAACCAGCAACTTGCATCCCATGCTGGATCCTGCCAACCAGCAACCAACATCCCCATGGTGGGGACCAGCAAACCAGCAACCAGCATCCCGTGCTGGATCCAGCAAACCAGCAACTTTCGTCCCATGCTGGGGACCAGCAACCAGTATCCCATGCTGGGGATCCACCAAACCAGCAACCAGCATCCCATGCTGGGGGCCAGCAAACCAGCAACCAGCATCCCATGCTGGGGACCAGCAACCAGCATCCAATGCTGAGATCCAGCAAACCAGGAACCAGCATCCCATGCTGGGATCCAGCAAACCAGCAACTTGCATCCCATGCTGGGATCCAGCAAACCAGCATCCCATGCTGGGGACCAACAAAACCAGCAACGAGCATTCCAAGCTGGGGACCAGCAAACCAGCAACCAGCATCCCATGTTGGGGACCAGCAAACCAGCAACCAGCATCCCATGCTGGGGCCAGCAACCAGCATCCAATGCTGGGATCCAGCAAACCAACAACCAGCATCCCATGCTGGGATCCAGCAAAACCAGCAACCAGCATCCAATGCTGGGATCCAGCAAACCAGCATCCCATGCTGGGATCCAGCAAACCAGCAACTTGCATCCCATGCTGGGGACCAGCAATCCAGCAACCAGCATCCCATGATGGGGACCAGCAATGAGCATCCCATGCTGGGATCCACCAAACCAGCAACCAGCATCCCATGCTGGGGGCCAGCAAACCAGCAGCCAACATCCTATTCTGGGATCCAGCAACCAGCAACCAGCATCCCATGCTGGGATCCAGCAAAAACCAGCAACTTGCATCCCATGATGGGGACCAGCAACGAGCATCCCATGCTGGGATCCAGCAAAACCAGCAACCAGCATCCCATGCGGGGATCCAGCAAAGCAGCAACCAGCATCCAGTTCTGGGGACCAGCAACCAGCATCCCATGCTGGGATTCAGCAAACCAGCAACCAGCATCCCATGCTGGGGACCAACACAACTAGCAATGAGCATTCCAAGCTGGGGACCAGCAAACCAGCAACCAGCATCCCATCCCATGCTGGGATCCAGCAAACCAGCAACCAGCATCCCATGCTGGGGACCAGCAACCAGCAACCAGCATCCCATGCTGGGGACCAGCAACCAGCATCCAATGCTGAGATCCAGCAAACCAGGAACCAGCATCCCATGCTGGGATCCAGCAAACCAGCAACTTGCATCCCATGCTGGGATCCAGCAAACCAGCATCCCATGCTGGGGACCAACAAACCAGCAACGAGCATTCCAAGCTGGGGACCAGCAAACCAGTGAACCAGCATCCCATGCTGGGGCCAGCAACCAGCATCCAATGCTGGGATCCAGCAAACCAACAACCAGCATCCCATGCTGGGATCCAGCAAACCAGCAACCAGCATCCAATGCTGGGATCCAGCAAACCAGCATCCCATGCTGGGATCCAGCAAACCAGCAACCAGCAACCCATGCTGGGATCCAGCAAAACCAGCAAAAACTTGCATCCCATGATGGGGACCAGCAACGAGCATCCCATGCTGGGATCCAGCAAACCAGCAACCAGCATCCCATGCGGGGATCCAGCAAAGCAGCAACCAGCATCCAGTGCTGGGGACCAGCAACCAGCATCCCATGCTGGGATTCAGCAAACAGCAACCCAGCATCCCATGCTGGGGACCAACAAACTAGCAATGAGCATTCCAAGCTGTGGGACCAGCAAACCAGCAACCAGCATCCCATCCCATGCTGGGATCCAGCAAACCAGCAACTTGCATCCCATGCTGGGGACCAGCAATCCAGCAACTGGCATCCCATGCTGGGGACCAGCAATCCAGCAACTGGCTCCCATGCTGGGGACCAGCAAACCAGTAAAAAGCATCCCATGATGGGGGACCAGCAACGAGCATTCCCATGCTGGGATCCAGCAAACCAGCAACAAGCATCCCATGCTGGTATCCAGCAAACCAGCAAAACCAGCATCCAATGCTAGGGACCAGCAAACCACCAACCAGCATCCAATGCTGGGGACCAGCAACCCAGCATCCCATGCTGGGATCCAGCAAGCCAGCAACCAGCAATCCCATGCTGGGGACCAACAAACCAGCAACGAGCATCCCAAGCTGGGGACCAGCAAACCAGCAACCAGCATCCCATGCTGGATCCAGTAAACCAGCAAACAGCATCCAATGCTGGGATCCAGCAAACCAGCAACCAGCATCCAATGCTGGGATCCAGCAAACCAGCATCCCATGCTGGATCCAGCAAACCAGCAACTTGCATCCCATGCTGGGGACCAGCAATCCAGCAACCAGCATCCCATGATGGGGACCAGCAATGAGCATCCCCATGCTGGGATCCAGCAAACCAGCAACCAGCATCCAATGCTGGGATCCAGCAATCCAGCAACCAGCATCCCATGCTGGATCCAGCAAAACCAAGCAACCAGCATCCCATGCTTGGATCCAGCAAACCAGCAACTTGCATCCCATGATGGGGACCAGCAACGAGCATCCCATGCTGGGATCCTAGCAAACCAGCAACCAGCATCCCATGCGGGGATCCAGCAAAGCAGCAACCAGCATCCAGTGCTGGGGACCAGCAACCAGCATCCCATGCTGGGATTCAGCAAACCAGCAACCAGCATCCCATGCTGGGGACCAACAAACTAGCAATGAGCATTCCAAGCTGGGGACCAGCAAACCAGCAACCAGCATCCCATCCCATGCTGGGATCCCAGCAAACCAGCAACCAGCATCCCATGCTGGGACCAGCAAACCAGCAACCAGCATCCCATGCTGGGGACCAGCAACCAGCATCCAATGCTGAGATCCAGCAAACCAGGAACCAGCATCCCATGCTGGGATCCAGCAAACCCAGCAACTTGCATCCCCATGCTGGGATCCAGCAAACCAGCATCCCATGCTGGGGACCAACAAACCAGCAACGAGCATCCCAAGCTGGGGACCGCAAAAAACCAGCAACCAGCATCCCATGCTGGGGCCAGCAACCAGCATCCAATGCTGGGATCCAGCAAACCAACAACCAGCATCCAATGCTGGGATCCAGCAAACCAGCATCCCATGCTGGGATCCAGCAAACCAGCAACCAGCAACCCATGCTGGGATCCAGCAAACCAGCAACTTACATCCCATGATGGGGACCAGCAACGAGCATCCCATGCTGGGATCCAGCAAACCAGCAACCAGCATCCCATGCGGGGAATGATCCAGCAAAGCAGCAACCAGGCATCCAGTGCTGGGGACCACGCAAACCAGCATCCCATGCTGGGATTCAGCAAACCAGCAACCAGCATCCCATGCTGGGGACCAACAAACTAGCAATGAGCATTCCAAGCTGGGGACCAGCAAACCAGCAACCAGCATCCCATCCCATGCTGGGATCCAGCAAACCAGCAACTTGCATCCCATGCTGGGGACCAGCAATCCAGCAAACTGGCATCCCATGCTGGGGACCAGCAATCCAGCAACTGGCATCCCATGCTGGGATCCAGCAAACCAGCAAACCAGTAAAAAGCATCCCATGATGGGGACCAGCAACGAGCATCCCATGCTGGGATCCAGCAAACCAGCAACAAGCATCCCATGCTGGGATCCAGCAAACGAGCAACCAGCATCCCATGCTGGGGACCAGCAAACCACCAACCAGCATCCAATGCTAGGGACCAGCAACCAGCATCCCATGCTGGGATCCAGCAAACCAGCAACCAGCATCCAGTGCTAGGGACCAGCAACCAGCATCCCATGCTGGGATCCAGCAAACCAGCAACCAGCATCCCATGCTGGGACCAACAAACTAGCAATGAGCATTCCAAGCTGGGGACCAGCAAACCAGCAACCAGCATCCCATGTTGGGGACCAGCAAACCAGCATCCAAGGCTGGGATCCAGCAAACCAGCAACCAGCATCCCATGGCTGGGATCCAGCAAACCAGCAACCAGCATCCCATGCTGGGATCTAGCAAACCAGCAACCAGCATCCAATGCTGGGGACCAGCAACCAGCATCCCATGCTGGGATCCAGCAAGCCAGCAACCAGCATCCCATGCTGGGGGACCAACAAAACCAGCAACGAGCATCCCAAGCTGGGGACCACCAAACCAGCAACCAGCATCCCATGCTGGGGGCCAGCAAACCAGCAGCCAACATCCTATTCTGGGATCCAGCAACCAGCAACCAGCATCCCATGCTGGGATCCAGCAAACCAGCAACAAGCATCCCATGCTGGGATCCAGCAAACCAGCAAACTTGCATCCCATGATGGGGACCAGCAACGAGCATCCCATGCTGGGATCCAGCAAACCAGCAACCAGCATCCCATGCTGGGATCCAGCAAACCAGCAACCAGCATCCAGTGCTAGGGGACCAGCAACCAGCATCCCATGCTGGGATCCAGCAAACCAGCAACCAGCATCCCATGCTGGGGACCAACAAACTAGCAATGAGCATTCCAAGCTGGGGACCAGCAAACCAGCAACCAGCATCCCATGTTGGGGACCAGCAGACCAGCATCCAAGGCTGGGATCCAGCAAACCAGCAACCAGCATCCCATGCTGGGATCCAGCAAACCAGCAACCAGCATCCCATGCTGGGATCTAGCAAACCAGTAAGCAGCATGCCATGCTGGAGATCAGCAAACCATCAACCAGCATCCAAGGCTAGGGACCAGCAATCCAGCAACTGGCATCCCATGTTGGGATCCAGCAAACCTGCAACCAGCATCCCGTAATGGGATCCAGCAAAACCAACTACTTGCATCCCATGCTGGGATCCTGCCAACCAGCAACCAGCATCCATGCTGGGTCCAGCAAACCAGCAACCAGCATCCCATGCTGGGATCCAGCAAACCAGCAACTTGCATCCCATGCTGGGGACCAGCAATCCAGCAACCGGCATCCCATGCTGGGGACCAGCAATCCAGCAACTGGCATCCCATGCTTGGGACCAGCAACCAGCATCCCATGCTGGGATCCAGCAAACCAGCAACTTGCATCCCATGCTGGGGGACCAGCAAACCAGCAACCAGCATCCCATGATGGGGACCAGCAACCAGCATCTCATGCTGGGGACCAGCAACCAGCATCCCATGCTGGGGCCAGCAACCAGGATCCAATGCTGGGTCCAGCAAACCAGCAACCAGCATCCCATGCTGGGATCCAGCAAACCAGCAACCAGCATCCCATGTTGGGGACCATCAGAACAGCAACGAGCATGCCATGCTGGAAACCAGCAAACCAGCATCCCATGCTGGGATCCAGCAAACCAGCAACTTGCATCCCATGCTGGGGACCAGCAATCCAGCAACTGGCATCCCATGCTGGGGACCAGCAACCAGCATCCCATGCTGGGATCCAGCAAACCAGCAACTTGCATCCCATGCTGGGATCCTGCCAACCAGCAACCAGCATCCCATGGTGGAGACCAGCAAAACCAGCAACCAGCATCCCATGCTGGGATCCTGCCAACCAGCAACCAGCATCCCATGGTGGAGACCAGCAAACCAGCAACCAGCATCCCATGCTGGGATCCAGCAAACCAGCAACTTGCATTCCATGCTGGGGACCAGCAACCAGCATCCCATGCTGGGATCCAGCAAACCAGCAACCCAGCATGCCATGCTGGGGATCAGCAAACCAGCTACCGGCATCCAATGCTGGGGACCAGCAACCAGCATCCCAAGCTGGGATCCAGCAAACCAGCAACCAGTATCCCATGCTGGGGACCAACAAACCAGCAACGAGCATCCCAAGCTGGGGACCAGCAACCAGCATCCCATGCTGAGGCCAGCAACACCAGCATCCAATGCTGGGATCCAGCAAACCAGCAATCAGCATCCCATGCTGGGATCAAGCAAACCAGCAACCAGCATCCCATGCTGGGGACCAGCAAACCAGTATCTAGCATCCCATGCTGGGGACCAGCAAATCAGGAAAGAGCATCCCATGCTGGGGACCAGCAAACCAGCAACCAGCATCCCATGCTGGGATCCAGCAAACCATCAAAGAGCATCCCATGCTGGGGACCAGCAAACCAGCAACCAGCAACCAGCAACCCATGTTTGGGGACCATCAGACCAGCAACGAGCATCCCATGCTGGAAACCAGCAAACCCAGCATCCCATGCTGGGATCAAGCAAATCAACAACGAGCAGCCCATGCTGGATCCAGCAAACCAGCATACCATGCTGGGGATCAGCAAACCAGCAACCAGCATCCAATGCTGGGGACCAGCAATCCAGCAACTGGCATCCCATGTTGGGATCCAGCAAACCAGCAACCTGCATCCCATGCTGGAGACCAGCAAACCAGCAACCAGCATCCCATGCTGGGGACCAGCAAACCAGAAACAAGCATCCCATGTTGGGGACCAGGAAACCAGCAACCAGCATCCCATGTTGGGGGACCAGCAAACCAGAAACAAGCATCCCATGTTGGGGACCAGCAAACCAGCAATCAGCATCCCATGCTGGGATCCAGCAAACCAAAAATGAGCATCCCATGCTAGGGACCATCAAACCAGCAACCAACATCACATGCTAGGATCCAGTATGCAAATCATACCTTATGCTAATGACCAGCAATGCTGGATTTTTCACCAGGGTACAAATCTTGGAGAGTAGGGAAGTTTGTACCGATGATTCACTCAGTAGTCCGGACTATCCTACGTAGTCTTTCTGAGTTTAAGTCACTGGTGTGTCTGGTTTAAGTCACTGTAAGTAAATAAACTCGTGAGATCTTACCAGACATCTTCTCTCATTTTGTAACTGATGTTATACTTTTATATATCTGCAAAAAAATGTATAATAAAAGAAAAGATCCTCATAGGATCAGTGTTTTCCCACCAGCACACCTGCTTACTTTGTTGGGGACCAGTGAACAACCATCCCTGCTGGGGACCAGCAAACCAGCAAACCCGGCTTCCAATGCTGGGATCCAGCCGAACCAGCCATCCAGCATCCCATGCTGGGAACCAGCAAACCAGCAACCAGCATCCAATGCTGGGATCCAGCGACCCAGCAAACAGCATCCCATGCTGGGATCCAGCAAACCAGCCACCAGCATCCCATGCTGGGGACCAGCAAACCTGCAACCAGCATCCCATGCTGGGTACCAGCAAACCAACAACCAGCATCCCATGCTGGGGACCAGCAAACCACCAACCAGCATCCAATGCTAGGGACCAGCAAACCAGCAACCAGCATCCCATCGGTACAACCTTCCTACTCTCCAAGAATTGTACCCTGGTGAAAAATCCAGCATTGCTGGTCATTAGCAAACCAGAAACAAGCATCCCATGTTGGTGACCAGCAAACCAGCAATCAGCATCCCATGCTGGGATCCAGCAAACCAAAAAATGAGCATCCCATGCTAGGGACCAGCAAACCAGCAACCAACATCACATGCTAGGATCCAGTATTGCAAATCATACCTTATGCTAATGACCAGCAATGCTGGATTTTTCACCAGGGTACAAATCTTGGCAGAGTAGGGAAGGTTGTACCGATGATTCGCTCAGTAGTCCAGACTATCCTACGTAGTCTTCTGAGTTTAAGTAAATGTGTGTCTGGTTTAAGTCCACTGTAAGTAAATAAACTCATGGAGATCTTACCAGACATCTTCTCTTATTTTGTAACTGATGTTATACTTTTTATATATCTGCAAAAAAATGTATAATAAAAAAAAAGATACTCATAGGATCAGTGTTTCCCACCAGCACACCTGCTTACTTTGTTGGGGACCAGTGAACAACATCCCATGCTGGGGACCAGCAAACCAGCAACCGGCTTCCAATGCTGCAAACCAGCCATCCCATGGTGGAAACCAGCAAACCAGCATCCCATGCTGTGATCCAGCAAACCAGCAACGAGCATCCCATGCTGGGATCTAACAACCAGCAAGCAGCATGCCATGCTGGGAACCAGCAACCAGCATCCCATCCTGGGATCCAGCAAACCAGCATCCAATGCTGGGATCCAGCTGTAGCAACCATCACTTTCTGGGAATAATGAAACTCAAATGAAGTGAATTTTCATGAGTCTATGAATATGATGTGCTTATTGCTTACAAATATTAAATTACCCAAAGAGGGAATATTTAATCATTTAAAGGTAATCTTTACTAGAATTAATGTAAGTTATCTAGGACAATCTGTTCGTCCCGCGAACTGGATGCTAGACTCCCTTATCGAATATCAATAAAAATACCCTTCTTACAAACTCCAAGAAATATTAATCTTCTGATCAGGAAGAACAATATTTTGTGTCTGTAGTATTTAGATTACTGAATAGTAATTTCTCTAGAAAAACAAAGCTTGTAGCTTAGATCACACGATTCAGGGACTTCGATCTTGATGAGAGCAATTTTAAACGGTTCAATTCAAGCAAATTATTGTATTTAATAAAAGCGGACTAAAAGAGTACATAACAATTTCACACAGAGTAAATATGAGTATATAGCAAAACAAGCAATACAATTTAAACAAGATAATCAAACGAAAATAGTAATGATAGAGATAGAGAGAAAGAGAGAAAGAGAGCAGAAAGAGAAAGAGAGAGAGAGAGAGAGAGAGAGGGGAAGGCAGATCTCAGAGTGACAATTTTCAAACAGTTAACTTTGTGAGAGACTCCAAGTCATTGGATATTTCACAAAAGTGGAATAGCCTAGACAACCTTAAACAGCAATTTTTAAGTTGCAATATAAGAAAATACTTGCTTTGATCTGGCTCTTGTGTGTAGCTGAGCTCAAATTGTCTGTTGTTGTAGCTTTCTGCGTTTGTCCGTGTCCGGAGCTGATGATGGCGTGAGTTCGTGGTTAACGCGAATGTAAACTTTGCCAAAAGATGATTAGACTTAAGATCGTTTGGCTCGTGAGGACAATTGAACGAAGTCAAATATCAGAAGACAATAAAGAAAAACTAAGATAAAACGAAAAAGTAAAGAAGAACAAACGGAGGGACTTCTTGAGAAGTCCCGATCGCGAACTGGGAAACCCCCCTCTTTCTCTGGCGGAATGCCACGAGAAAGGTTTTTTTCCTTTGTTTTTATTGAAAGGTTGGTTCACACCTATGTCACCTTATGAACCAATGAGGTGTGAGAAACTGAGGCGGGAAAAATCTTCTTTGTCTGCTGATTTTCCGCCCACTGGTCTAATTTATGGCGATGACAAAATTACACATTTTTCCTCAGAAAGATTGTACTTCTGAACAATGCATCTTCTTGTAATTTTGCCGTTGAGATTCGTCACAGTCGGGTTTCTACGATCATACAGACACCATAAACTATAACTTTGTGAGTCAGGGATACAGAGATACAGAGTTGTTCCTAACTACAGGCATATAAAGTTTGATTAAACACACAGTAAACATTATATCTATTCCACTATATCACGTGAAAGACATCTAAGCACATAAAGAGATACATTTAATACATTTAGAGGTAGTTTTATCAAAAGTGTTCATGTGTGAGCCAGAAATGCTCGTGTGGGTGTGTGTGTGTGTGTGTGGGTGTCTGGAATGTCGTCGTGCTGTGATTAAAGGGCGGGTGTTTATCTTTCCTTTTATGCTCACGAGATTGTCTCTGGATCATCTCGAAGGTGTAATAAATGTCACGAGGGCTGAGATTCATCGACATCGCGGCGCCCGAGTGGGGGGTTTTCATGTTGAGGATGTTGTAAAAACAAAAGTCCCCTTATCTTTTTGTTTTTTTAAGTTCTCGTCTCTGAGTGCAGGATGTGTTAGAGAGTCAGGATTCATTAATATGAAACAGATGGTTGAATACCATCCCGTCATTAGTGTTACATTCCCCCTTTGTGGTCGGAGATGATGCCCTGTGGTCATTATCGGACAACACCCATCACAATGGTCGGATGGCAGGTGAATCATGACGGTCGTAGAGCAGGTGTTTGTTTAGGGGCTGACGACCCAGCTTGATGAGGTCCGCATCCGTTTCTGGTGTGGTACCTTCCCTCCGTGGTTTCCATCGGAGACCTCCAGTCAGGGTTGTCTTGGAGTTTGGCTGCAGAGGTGCGCATCTCGTTGAGTTTCCTGTATAGGATGAAGGCCACACCAAGGTCAGGTGGTGCCGATGACCATGGAGATGCACAGTGCTGTCTCAGCTGCAGTCCAGGCTTGGACAACAGGTGAGGTGTTCAGGATGGGTGATCGAGACAAGGCTTGGAGGCTGCGTCGACGGGAGCAATGTCAATGAGCTGAGGCCCCCTTTTTTCAATCCATAGTTCTAACTCTGGACCTAGGGTGAAGTTGTAGTTCTTGAAGAAGGATGGGGATTTCTAGTTCTGATTGGTACTCTTCACTCGGAAGATGGTAATAAGGCCAGATCGTCAAGGTGGAGGATGGCCCCTCGCGGGACTTGAATCCACATGCTCTGGTCAAGCAGGTTGACACGGGTGGCGGTGTCATGCTGGTCGTAGGTCAATGTAGCGGAACGTACTGGAGTGTTAACGAGCCATCTATCACCTACAATCTCAGCTTGCGTCTCGGTGACTTGGCTGCGAGCCTGGGCGTCGGCAGGGCAACGCGGTCGCTGATCATGGGTTGCAACCCGCAGGTTCCATCAGTATTGTCTCTGAGAAACGGTTTTGCTGGGGCAGAGGTAGTGGATGTCTTTCTAGTCAGGGTGCACATGTGCAGGTTCGGGGCTAAGTACAGCTGGGTGTTGCTGTCATGGTATGCCACCACCTCAGGGGGGACGTATCTTGATATGTGGGTTATCCTTCCAGAACCCCACATTAACAATGTCTTTGAGTCTGTAGATTCGGCCTCGACTCTATGATGGTTAAGTTCAGGAGGAAACTCATCTCCTTCTGCTCGGGTCCACGTAGAGGGGAATAGCGCTACCCAGTGAGTAGGCAAGGTGTATTTGCATAGGATCCGTGGGTGTGGTGATGGCGGAAGCCAGCACACTTTGCACCAGGCTTAAGGGTATCAGCAATGGTGGAATTCTTCCCATGGCTAGACTGTCGATGGAGGAACTCACTTCCCCGTAACATGTCAGTCATTAATGCTGTGACTAGCTGCGTTTGGGCAAAGTCATTCTGGAAGACAGTGAAAAACAGCTGTTTCATGGAGTTCACGGTCTGGTGTCAAAAAGCACACTATGAGTGTTGAGAATGACCACCGTTCCTTTCAATGTCTTTCCGATGGTTTGCAAGGATGCACTCTGTGTGGTGAGTTGCTCTTTTAGCTGTGGAAGTTCAGTCTGAATTTCAGCCACATGCCGTCTCACAGTGGCTATGTTTACTGCATTGACACTGGACATACCAATGTTGAACAGAGTTCCAACAGCAGCGGCGGCTCCCGAGCAATGCTCCCAGAAAACGTTTGGAGCGGCGGTTGTGTCACCTAATTCCGCCTGGTAAACGGTCATCTTTTCAAGTTGGTTGAGCATGTGCTTGACATCGGCCTCGGCGTGATAGAGGGAGTCCTCTGTCCAACGGGCACCGGCCCAGCTGTACTGGGCTACTGCGGCGGGGGTATGTGCTCTGTAGACGTTGTGGGGGGGTCGAGTCGAACGTATACTTTCTGGGTGTGCGTCCGACAATTCGTGATCAGGAGTCCTGGTTGTTCTCTCAATACAATGCCCGAGGCTGGAACCGGTGTGATAATGTCTGATGGCGGCTGGCCTCTGGTTGTCTGGAGGCACAGGATGACAATCCACAGCAGCATCCTGTTACAGGCCAGAGAGAGAGAGAGAGAGGTAGGGAGGAAAAGGGGAAAGAGAGAGGGAACAGGTCAGTGAGGGTTGTCCCGGGTGTTGGATGGGACAGTCTTTCCGCTTCGATGGTGGCGCGTTGAGTTTTAGCTTGCATTGGCCCCTCCCTGTCTTTCTCTGCTGGTGGCCAACATGTCTCTTAATCTGGTTACGGTGGACCCATTTGAGAACTTGTTCTCTCGATCTCCGGTTTAGCTGGATTTGGTACGCAACTGGGGAGAGTTTTGTTCATAATCTCATGGGGTCCCGTCCAGTGTGGTAGGAATTTCTTTGACAGCCGCTGGGGGCCCGCATCTGAGTTGGCGGGGTGTGAAGCTTGTAATAAAAGACCCTGTCGCCCACATTTAGTTCTTTGGTGGTGTGATTTTTCTTTCCCGTCGTAATATGCTTTCTTGTCCTTCCTTTCTCAGCGCTTTTTTGCAGGTGTTGCTGCTGGGTCAAAAGCAAAAAGTTGTTTTCAAGTGTCTATGGAGCTCGTCAAGATACTGGAATGTGGTGGAAGCTTTGTGACAAGGTTTGGAGTCTCCTGGTTGATACAGCAAGTGTAGTGGCCAGGGCATCTTGCTGCCGCCCAGTCATGAGTTTTCAAAAGGGGACACCCGTGTTGATTCCTCGGGGGGTGGCTCTGATGGCCATCAGCACAAGGGGTAGTTTCACCCATCCCAGTCTTTCTGGTTAGCAGACACATACTTTTTCAGCATGGCGACCTCCGCTTGGTTTGATCTCTCTCTACTGGCCGGACGCGATTGGATGGTGGCTGATGATGTGAAGTTGTAGCTTTGTACCCCTAGGCCATTTCCAGATCTGTTGCATGATCTCGGCCGTGAAGTGGGTACCTCTGTCTGAGTTGACTCTCAGTGGCAATCCGAACCGGGAGAAGATATGGTTCATCAGGAGGTATGCCGTGGTTTGGGGCAGTGTCATTGGGTGCTGCAGACACTCTACCCACTGTGGTAAACTGGCACACCACCACATGTGATAAAGTACTTGTTGCCTCTGTTGTGACCTGGGCAGGGGTCCTACCCAGTCAATTTGAAGGGTCTCTGACCACGGGGACGTGATCCCTCTGCATTGCAGTGGGGCTCTTTGGTTTGGGTTTGCTGGTGTGAACTTGGCAGCACCCAAGACATTCTCTGACGTACTCTGCCACATCTTGCTGCATGCCGGGCCAAAATGCCACCTGTGTCAGGTGTGTCATACGTGGCTCTGGTACCGTGGTGTCCAGCACACATGGTGTGTCATGGGCGTACTATTAGTATACCCCCCTTTTGGCATCGTGGCACCACGAGCCGTTGCGCTTGTGCTGCCATCAGGTGCAAACCACAGAATGTCGTCCTGTACGCGCAGCATTCATGTGTCTGGTGTTTATATAGGTGTCGGAGGCACGAGTTCATCCGTGAGCTTAGCCTGAGTGATAGGGTGGTTGGGAGGGGTCAGAGAGGTGGTTAAAATAATTGTCTTTATTGCAGTGTCATAGGCTTGCATATCTGCAATGTCGTTGTTGGAAATCTGCGGAGTTAGCGATAGTGGCTGTGAGGCGGGCACTGCCACAGGTGAAGGGCGTTTTGCTGCGGGTTAACACTGCAACATTTGGGGGGCTGGGTGTGGGTTCTGGGGGTGCCCACACCTCCCCATGTAGTGCGCCTGTTTTGGGCGAGGGAGCGCGTCTAGTTTGATCATTTAGGTCTTTGTCCGACAACTTGGTAACTTTCGAGTGTCCTTTATACCTTTCTTCCAGTACACAGTTATATTGTGTGTTTTTTTGTGATGTTATCACATTCCTGGAACAGGTGTTTGTGATTTGACTGGCTTTTTGTTTTTGCCGTTTGTAAACCATTCTGTTTCCAACCCTGGAAGGTGGCACACAAAACTGAGTCTGGCATAGTTAGAGTCTGTACAGATGAGGATTTCTCGTATGTCATGGGCTGATGCGATCTGCAGAGTTATTATTGAGAATGGCTGCTATTTCTCTGCATACTGTGAAGACTGGGGACCTAATTTGAAGTGTTGTGGGGGGCACGGCTGGTCGTTGACCCACAGCACTCCTGCACCTGCCTTAAGGATTCCATCGTGTTTGTAGGAGCATCCGTCGACGTAGGCTGTGAAGCATGCCTTGACACGCATTCTCTTCAAAGTACCTGTGACAGGTTGGTTGTTGCTGTTGGGGTTTCTTGCAACGCCCATTGCTGCTTCTGCAGGTGTGTTATCAGAGCAGTTTTGGCATGCGGCCGGGCCATTGCCCAGTGCAGACTTGTAATTCTGTGCATACCGTGCCTCAACATTGCGTCCTTGGAGAGCCATTAACCATGTGGCTATGCGTGAATTGGTGACCACATAGCAACTACTTTCTTGTCGTGTCCATCTTTGGTGGTCAATGCCGTGTTGGTACAGGCCAGGCACTGAGAAATTGGTCAGAACAACCCAGCTTCCAGGATAAAATTCCTTTTTTGTGGATTTGGTAAAGCAATGACATGGAGCTGTGCATAAATGTCTTTTTAGTCTCTTTCATGCGTTGTTCTTGAGTTTCTTTCATGTCGACCAGATCCTTGGAAAAGGGCAGTCTTTTTTTAGCAGAGCTGTCAGAGGTCTGCAATGTCTGAGTAGTTTTCAATGAAACTGTCGAGAGTATTGCATACCCCTAGAAAAACTCCGCAGCTCAGAGACGTTAGTGGGAGGCTTGATGTTTTGAATGGCATGAATACGGTTTTTGACTGTGGTTCAATGCCTTGGGATCCGATGAGCAGCAGGCCCATGTAGTTTAACCTTGTTCGGCACCACTGTCCTTTGTGTGGAGGGCGATCTTGGCTCCGGCGGTGGATAATTGGTTCAGAACATATCTCTATTTCTTTCAGGTGGTCGGCCACCGTTGTACTTTTTCATGAAACATTCATCTACATAGATCAGGTTATCTCCTTATTCTAGCATCTGGGCAGGCCTAGGCTTTTGTTCAGAAAGATGTTGAATTCAGCTGGTGAGTTGGCGTAGCCGAAACGGACACCTGTTGAAGGTGAAACTGTCGGTTTGCCAAATGTGAACGCCAGCTTGTGTTGGTCTTCCGGGTGTGCACCGGAATGGTCCAGAATCCAGAGGCCACATCAAGTGTAGAGAAGATTGGTGGCTCCTCTGATTCGGGTGGTATTTCTTGTTTCTAAGCTGGGTCATGGGGCCATCGTGACAGCCGGCACCTGTTGATTCAGTTTACCTGTAGTCAATGGTGGGTCGCCATTTTGCCGTTAGGTTTGGGGACGGGCCAGATGGGGGGCTGAGTAGGTGCTGTTGCATGGACGGAATGAACACCTTTCTCAAGCATAGATTCGATGATCTCCTGCACGGTTCATGTGAGGCGATGGGAATCTTGTACTGTTTGACAAAAGTGGGAGGAGCATCAGGGTGCGTAGGGATGCGCACCGTGTGGAGGCTGGTGAGACCACACAGTCTAAAGAGTCTTTGGCAAAGGATTCTTTTGAACTTATACAGAACTTGTCTGAGTCCTTGACGATCCGTATCGCTCTCAAGTGCATTAGCGTCTTGTAGAATTTGCTGCACTTGAGATTCAAAACCTGGGGTAATAAGGCTCCTCCGTCGGTGTGTCATCAGTCGGTTTTGGTATTGAGAGGTGTAGTAGGTTCATTAGTCTCACACCGACGCTCTGGTGGGAGACTGTGTATACTGCGAGGTGTTGGTCCTCAGTCACGCTCCGTTCTGCACACCTGGTCTTTGGTCACTGACATGACAGATGTGATGGCGATGAATTTGAAGGGTGCAGTGAACAATGTGTTGTCTGTACTCCCTTCGGGTATCAGTGCAGGTGGAATGGGCCCAATGACAGGTAGTAAAAGTTCAAAGTCATGAAAGTCATGGCTCACTAGCCATCCCAGCCGGTAGGCCTTGGGAATGTTGATTGTCAGTTTGCCGTTGCAGTTGTTGAAAAGGATGTAGACAACACGAGATGACACTTCAGTGAGGGGTGCGGCTTCCAGTGTGAGTCCGAGTTCCACACATTCAGGTGAAGGGTTGGAGGAAACCCAGCGGTGGTTTTTAAGGTTTGACCACATCGCATGTTGAGCCGAATAGTGACCCCTTTGGTGTAAGCTGGTACCACCATTTCCTGTTCGTTGACTAAGGTGCAGACCTCTGGGATGGTCTGCCCTGACATGAGGTTGTCATGGTTGATGGAAACGCGTGGCTGCAAAGTCAATGGGGCCCATACAACTTCATTAAGGATGTCCACATGAGCCTTGAGGCGAATCAAGATGTCTGCTCCAATGTAAACATCGTGGGGCAGGTCCGAAGGACCAGAAAAATAATGAGTCAGGCACCGGTAATTCCATTTCACGTACAAAAGCGCAGATTCCTCTGGCAGACAACCATAGAGGATGGGTGTGGGTTCAAGGGGAAACGGGTGCGCTTGCTGGCATACGGAAGGTCCGGTGTCTTCTCAATGATTGCGTTGTATAGTGAGAGACTAATGGCTGAGTTGTCTGCCCATATGGCCAGAATAATGTCCGTTGTGGTTACATCATGCAGCTGCAGTTCGGTCTTGACCTTGGGGCCGTAGGTATCAGAGTCTTTGTGGTGGCCTTGAAGGTGCAGAGGAGGCGAACTTGAGCCTTGGCTTGTAGTTGAGGCTGCGTACCCATGGCTGACTGCTGGGGTTCCCTTGACCTCTGTGACCTGACAGTCTGGTCTCTGTGGGAGTTCCCGTGACCTCGGTGACCTGACAGTCTGGCTCTGTGGGAGTTCCGTGACCTCGGATGACCTGACAGTCTGGCGCCGGCGACCTGTGTGGCTGGAGGGGAAGAGGGATCTCGCACTTGAGCCCAGACTTTCAGCTGTTTGAAGTCTAGTAAAGGCTCAAAGCGATCTAGCAGGTCTTTGCCGATGAGAAATGAATAAGTGTTCATTGGTGAGACACATAAATAGGATGCACTAGACTCATAGGACCGATAGTCAGGTGGATGGGAGCTACGTTTCTAAGCTGGATGTCATTTTGGGCTGTATGACTGTACATTCAGCTCGCAAGTGTGGAAATTAAGAGTTCGATTCTGTCTTTGAGCTTCAAATTTGGAGCTTATCAAATAGTTCAGCCGAAATCAACGTGAGGTCTGAGCCGGTGTCCACAAGGCTTCGAGTCTCATTTCCTTTTCTAAGGTGATAGTTAGGTAGAGTTTCCGAGCCACTCCCTTCTCGATCAGGTTCCCCAGGAGTTTTGGTGTTGGGGCTTGTGTGTTGATCGATAAGCAGTCATGGTATGTCTTGTATGTTTCGTTGTGGGTACAGATAACCAAAACAGCACTTTCTGGTACCATCAGTGTGAGGGATGATGCTTTCTTGGTCAGGAGGTGCAGACGTCACCCGGGATTGAGTGGGTGCGGTGCTGCTGTCGTTTGATGATGCAAACAGCTAGTTCCATAGTTTTTGTGGTTGCAAAACAGTGTTCTGGTGCTTGGTTCAGTTGCTGAGACGTCGGGAAGGTGTTGGTTTCAGGCATAAGGTTTAGTCATGCGGTGTCGGTTTATCCTTCTTGTCTTCCTTGTGAGGTTTCTTTTTTAAGGAACTCTTTCAGTACATTCAGAAGTTCTGCAGCTTCGGCCGTGGCTGCAAACTTTCCTTGTTAGATGTGGGGTTCAGCCTTGAGCTTCCAAGCGTCACGTTGAGAGTGTTCCCTCCTCCCGCCTCCCTGGGCTTGGTGTTCTGGAGGCTGTAGGTCGGCTATTTCTGAGTCGCCGGCTGGCTTCCCAGGTGCCCCCCCCCCCCTTTTGGTTGTGGGAGGGGCGAGGCCGGTCCCAGGATCCTCCAGAGCGGTCGTTCTGTTGTCTCGGACGGGCACCACCACGACCACGCTGCCCTCTGCTGGCTTTGGAATGGTCTTGACTCTCGGTTGTTGGGTCTATAACTGTGGTGCGGTTGGGCGCCCTCTAGGGTCAACTCTGAATAGGACTCAGAGACAGGGCAAATAGTTGGGTGTTTTTACAGTCTTTCTTTCTGACACAGTCTTTTGTTTGGTGTAAGCCTTATGGGCTAAGTCGCGTAACTGTTGTGTTGACATGCTACGCGGGCACGCTAATACTCCCAAATGGTGGTCTTACAGTAGGATGGTGGGTTTCGAAGAAACAAAGTTCGGAAGTTAATGTCTTCCTCCATGCCTGGTTCATTTCGTGCTCCGAAGTAGGCACGTCGCAGTCGGGTTATAGAAATTCGTTGGGGTTTCAAGTCGACCTTGCTTGAGGTCCATTGCGGTTACTAACCCTTGGTCTGATTCTGGATCAGAGAATTCACGCTGCACCAAAGCTTTTCGCAGTTGCTGGTAGTCTGTTTTGACAGTCTCTGGTTGACGGTCTAAGAAACTGCGTACCTCACGACTCCCTTGAACGTAATTCTGAGCAGGTACAGTTTTGTCCCAAGTGGTTACGTTGGTGACAGTTTGTAACTGAAAGTCTATGTCTTGTAAGTAAGCGTGGATGTCATGGCCTCCTGCAGGATCTGGGTTAAACGTAGGGATGTTTCTAGCCAGCTTGTCCAGTTTCCTTTGGGAGGCCATGTGTCCGTGGCCGTGACCCAGGAACTTTCTGGAAGGTTTTTCCCTCCCCCGCTGCTGACAGGGGTTCGTGCAGGCTGGTTGGTGACATTTTGACAAGCAGGCTTTCACTCCCTTTTTCAGCTCTAAGTTCTTGGCTGAAAGGCTTGGGTCCACTGGCCAGGGGAAACTCTGTGGAGTGTGTTTCCTCTTTTTGTTCACTTTGCAGTCTATAAGAATGTTTCAGTTCTCTGTGAACGATGTCAAGTTCATCTTTAAGAAAGTTTTTATGCTGTGTAAGGTCATGGATTTCAGCTCGGGCCATGTTAAGGAGATTTTCACGGGCCTTAGCCTTAGCATCTCTTTCTTTCAGTTCAATTTCAACCCTTTCAAGGAGGGTTTCAGCTTGTCGGAGCTTTGCCTCGAGTCCCTCTCGGGCTTCTCTCTCCAAATGTTCTCTTTGGTCTGTGTCCAGACGAAGATTCTCCAGGGCATTTTGAAGTCTGTCTACCTCCTCCTGTAGCCCTGGGTCTGTGGCATCCTCTTTCTCGTGCTGGTCTTGGGTCCCGAGAAGTAGCTTATCTAGACGGCTCTGGGTGTGAGCCTGAGCTTCCGGGCTTCCCTCCGCTTGAAGTCTTAGAGTTGCGAACCAGCAAACAGCATCCCATGCTGGGATCCAGCGAACCAGCAACTGGCAATCCCATGTTGGGATCCAGCAAAACCTGCAACCAGCATCCCGTGCTGGGATCCAGCAAACCAACAACTTGCATCCCATTGCTGGGATCCTGCCAACCAGCAACCAGCATCCCATGGTGGGAGACCAGCAAACCAGCAACCAGGCATCCCATGCTGGGATCCTGCCAACAGCAACCAGCATCCCATGGTGGAGACCAGCAAACCAGCAACCAGCATCCCCATGCTGGGATCCAGCAAACCAGCAACTTGCATTCCATGCTGCGGACCAGCAACCAGCATCCCATGCTGGGATCCAGCGAACCAGCAACCAGCATGCCATGCTGGGGATCAGCAAAACCAGCAACCAGCATCCAATGCTGGGGACCAGCAACCAGCATCCCATGCTGGGATCCAGCAAACCAGCACCAGTATCCCATGCTGGGGACCAACAAACCAGCAACGAGCATCCCAAGCTGGGGACCAGCAACCAGCATCCCATGCTGAGGCCAGCAACAGCATCCAATGCTGGGATCCAGCAAACCAGCAACCAGCATCCCATGCTGGGATCCAGCAAACCAGCAACAAGCATCCCATGCTGGGGACCAGCAAACCAGTATCCAGCATCCCATGCTGGGGACCAAGCAAACCAGCAACCACATCCAATGCTGGGATCCACCGAACCAGCAAACAGCATCCCATGCTGGGATCCAGCAAACCAGCAAACAGCATCCCATGTTGGGATCCAGCAAACCTGCAACCAGCATCCCATGCTGGGGACCCAGCAAACCAACAAAGAGCATCCCATGCTGGGGACCAGCAAACCAGTAACCGCATCCCATGTTGGGGACCAGCAAACCAGCAACCAGCATCCCATGCTGGGGCCAGCAACCAGCATCCAATGCTGGGATCCAGCAAACCAGCAGCCAGCATCCCATGCTGGGATCCAGCAAACCAGCAACCAGCATCCCATGCTGGGGACCAGCAAACCAGCAAAGAGTATCCCATGCTGGGGACCAGCAAACCAGCAACCAGCAACCCATGTTGGGGACCATCAACCCGCAACGAGCATCCCATGCTGGAAACCAGCAAACCAGCATCCCATGCTGGGATCAAGCAAACCAACAACGAGCAGCCCATGCTGGGATCCAGCAAACCAGCATAGCATGCTGGGGATCAGCAAACCAGCAACCAGCATCCAATGCTGGGGAACAGCAATCCAGCAACTGGCATCCCATGTTGGGATCCAGCAAACCAGCAACCTGGCATCCCATGCTGGAGACCAGCAAACCAGCAACCAGCATCCCATGCTGGGGACCAGCAAACCAGAAACAGCATCCCATGTTGGGGACCAGGAAACCAGCAACCAGCATCCCATGTTGGGGACCAGCAAACCAGAAAACAAGCATCCCATGTTGTGGACCAGCAAACCAGCAATCAGCATCCCATGCTGGGATCCAGCAAACCAAAATGAGCATCCCATGCTAGGGACCAGCAAACCAGCAACCAACATCACATGCTAGGATCCAGTATGCAAATCATACCTATTATGCCATGGACCGGCAATGCTGGGATTTTCTCACCAGGGTACCAAATCTTGGGGAGAGTAGGGAAGGTTGTACCGATGATTCGCTCAGTAGTCCGGACTATCCTAACGTAGTCTTTCTGAGTTTAGAGTCACTGTGTGTCTGGTTTAAGTCACTGTAAGTAAATAAACTCGTGAGATCTTACCAGAGATCTTCTCTCATTTTGTAACTGATGTTATACTTTTTATATATCTGCAAAAAATGTATAATAAAAGAAAAGATCCTCATAGGATCAGTGTTTCCCACCAGCACACCTGCTTACTTTGTTGGGGACCAGTGAACAACATCCCATGCTGGGGACCAGCAAACCAGCAACCGGCTTCCAATGCTGGGATCCAGCGAACCAGCATCCAGCCATCCCATGATGGGGACCAGCAAACCAGCAACCAGCATTCAATGCTGGGATCCAGCGAACCAGCATCCAGCATCCCATGTGGGGACCAGCAAACCAGCAACCAGCATCCAATGCTGGATCCAGCGAACCAGCAAACAGCATCCCATGCTGGGATCCAGCAAACCAGCCACCAGCATCCCATGCTGGGGACCAGCAAACCTGCAACCAGCATCCCATGCTGGGTACCAGCAAAACCAACAACGAGCATCCCATGCTGGTGACCAGCAACCAGCATCCCATGCTGGGATCCAGCAAACCAGCAACCAGCATCCCATGCTGGGATCCAGCAAACCAGCAAACCAGCATCCCATGCTGGGGACCAGAAAACCAGCAACCAGCAATCCCATGCTGGGGACCAGCAAACCAGCAACCCAGCATCCCATGCTGGGGACCAGCAAACCAGCAACCAACATCCAATGTTGGGACCAGCAACCCAGCAACCAGCATCCAATGCTGGGGACCAGCAAACCAGCATCCAATGCTGGGGACCAGCAACCAGCATCCCATGCTGGGATCCAGCAAACCAGCATCCCATGCTGGGATCCAGCAAACCAGCAACCAGCATCCCATGCTGGGGACCAACAAACCAGAAAACTAGCATCCCATGCTGGGATCCAGCAAAACCAGCATCCCATGTTGGGACCAGCAAACCAGCAACCAGCATCCCATGCTGGGATGCAGCAAACCAGCATCCCATGTTGGGGACCAGCAATCCAGCAACAAGCATCCCATGCTGGGGACCAGCAAAGCAGCAACCAGCATCCCATGTTGGAGACCAGCAAACCAGCATCCCATTCTGGGATGCAGCAAACCAGCATTCCATGTTGGGGACCAGCAACAAGCATCCCATGCTGAGGACCAGCAAACAGCATCCCATGCTGGGATCCAACAAACCAACAATGAGCATTCCATGCTGGGGACCAGCAAACCAGAATCCAATGCTGGGGACCAACAAACCAGCAACTAGCTTCCCATGCTGGGGACCAGCAAACCAGCAACCAGCATCCCATGCTGGGGACCAGCAAACCAGCAACTAGCATCCCCATGCCTGGATCCAGCAAACCAGCAATGAGCATCCCATGCTGGGGACCAGCAAAGCAGCAAAACAGCATCCCATGCTGGGATCCAGCAAACCAGCAACCAGCATCCCATGCTGGGATCCAGCAAACCTGCAACCAGCATCCCATGCTGGGATCCAGTAAACCTGCAACCAGCATCCCATGTTGGGGACCAGCAAACCAGCAACCAGCATCCCATGCTAGGGACAGCAAACCAGCAACCGACATCACATGCTAGGATCCAGTATGCAAATCATACCTTATGCTAATGACCAGCAATGCGGATTTTTCACCAGGGTACAATTCTTGGAGAGTAGGGACAGTTGTACCGATGATTCGCTCAGCAGTCCGGACTATCCTAGTAGTCTTCTGAGTTAAGATTTGGTAGCTGAGCTGAACCAGACAGGTATAAAAGTGCAGAGATGGATTCAGTGATGGCAGAGTAGAACTGCTTCACCAGCACCTGTGGCAGGTTGATCTTCCTCAGCTGGCGAAGGAAGTACAGCCTCTGCTGGGCTTTTTTCACAATGGACCTCAATGTGAATCCAATGCTGGGATCCAGCGAACCAGCAAAACAGCATCCCATGCTGGGATCCAGCCAAAACCAGCCACCAGCATCCCATGCTGGGGACCAGCAAACCTGCAAACAGCATCCCATGCTGGGTACCAGCAAACCAACAACGAGCATCCCCATGCTGGTGACCAGCAACCAGCATCCCATGCTGGGATCCGCAAACCAGCAACCAGCATCCCATGCTGGGATCCAGCAAACCAGCATCCCATGCTGGGGACCAGAAAACAGCAACCAGCATCCCATGCTGGGGACCAGCAAACCAGCAAACCAGCATCCCATGGTGGGGACCAGCAAACCAGCAACCAGCATCCCATGTTGGGGACCAGCAAACCAGCAACCAGCATCCCATGCTGGGGACCAGCAAACCAGCATCCAATGCTGGGGACCAGCAACCAGCATCCCATGCTGGGATCCAGCAAACCAGCATCCCATGCTGGGATCCAGCAAACCAGCAACCAGCATCCCATGCTGGGGACCAACAAACCAGAAACTAGCACCCATGCTGGGATCCAGCAAACCAGCGTCCCATGTTGGGGACCAGCAAACCAGCAACAAGCATCCCATGCTGGGGACCAGCAAACAGCAACCAGCCATCCCATGCCTGGGGACCAGCAAACCAGCAACCAGCATCCAATGCTGGGGGACCAGCAACCAGCAGCTCCCCATGCTGGGATCCTGCAAACCAGCAACCAGCATCCCATGCTGGGGACCAACAAACCAGCAACTAGCATCCCATGTTGGGGACCAGCAACCCAGCATCCCATGCTGGGATGCAGCAAACCAGCATTCCATGTGGGGGACCAGCAACAAAGCATCCCCATGCTGAGGACCAGCAAACAGCATCCCATGCTGGGATCCAACAAACCAACAATGAGCATTCCATGCTGGGGACCAGCAAAACCAGCATCCAATGCTAGGGCCAACAAACCAGCACTAGCTTCCCATGCTGGGGACCAGCACCAACCGCAACCAGCATCCCATGCTGGGGACCAGCAACCTGCAACCAGCATCCCCATGCTGGGATCCAGTAAAAACCTACAACCAGCATCCCATGTTGGGGACCAGCAAACCACCAACCAGCATCCAATGCTAGGGACCAGCAAACCAGCAAACCGACATCACATGCTAGGATCCAGTAAATGCAAATTCATACCTTATGCTAATGACCAGCAATGCTGGATTTTTCACCAGGGTACAATTCTTGGAGAGTAGGGACAGTTGTACCGATGATTCGCTCAGCAGTTCCGGACTATCCTAGTAGTCTTCTGAGTTAAGATTTGGTAGCTGAGCTGAACCAGACAGGTATAAAATTTGCAGAGGATGGATTCAGTGATGGCAGAGTAGAACTGCTTCACCAGCACCTGTGGCAGGTTCATCTTCCTCAGCTGGCTTTTTCACACAATGGACTCAATGTGAAATGTCCCACTTCATGTCCCGAGAGATTGTGGTGCCCCAGGAACCTGAATGACTCCACTTTTGTTTACAGTTATATAATATCCTCATAAGAGCAGTGTTTCCCCAACACTCCATGTTTTGTGTATCCTCCATATATAAACACACACTGGGGCATGTATTCACAAACCTTTACTTTGATCATGTTTGCACATTGTAAAGATTAAAAAATAAAAATGTTAATTGCCACATTCAAATAAAATATTTTAAAAATGCAGGCTTAGCTTGTATTTTAAAATCTGGTGATGTTTTTTTTAATGGGTGGTGGTGCAATATAAAAAAAATATTGACGATGCATCTTCTCTTCCTTCCACTAATTTGTATAAAAGTGTGCCTAAATTGAATTGTATTTTATTTATACTACTGCAAGAAAGAAAGAACAACAAGAAACACTCACTACATTGAAATACAGTAAACATTACAGGAAAGAGGGAGAAAACAAAAAACAATAACACCTCAGTCAATAAGAAAAATATTCATCATAAAGCCTTAAGAAACTGTTATTCTTATTATCAATGCAAGTTTAAGAGATTTAACAATAAGCAAAATCCCAGCAAGAAAGGGACATCAAAATCGGTGTAGTACACATCTTGAGATATTGTTTTTGTTTGAATAACTATTTTTTACAATGCAACAACACAAAGAAATTAACAGCAAATTCAAAAAACATGTTCACTGCCAGAAAAATATAGAAATAATATCTCAGCACAAAAAAAACAGAGAGAGAGAGATTTAACCTGATTGCAGTGATAGAATAAAATGAAGTAAAGTAGTACCTCCTCAACTTTGCAGAATACCACACATAAGTTAGAGAGAAGATCAAAATAGGTAATGTAAGTACTACTAAAACATTAAAAACTGATAAAAAATAAATAAATAAATGTTTTTAAAGTTAAAACATTGCAATTTATATGTGCCATTAATAAAAATCTCGGGGGTACTTCAGGTACATAATTTAGGTCAAAGGGTGGTCGACTGACAAAAAAGTTGAAAAACCCCAGGGACAGACATTATGCAATGTATCTCTCTTATTTTATTAGAAATGCAGAGTTTTTCAGGAGTAACCACACTTTCTTCCAATGAATATTATCAAGAAATTGGTCCAGAAAAATGTACACTAGTCCAATGTTTTTGTGAATGTGAATGGTAATGTTTTAATGAAGTCTCTTCTGCTCACATGAAGCACTGATTTATTCCTGATCCAAAGACCAGCAAAAACAATACAATTTTTAATATTTTTTCTATTTAAAATACTGTTTTCTACAAAACCGATTCCCAAAAAAGTTGGGGGACACTGTAACAAATTGTGAATAAAAAACAGAATGCAATGATGTGGAAGTTTCAAATTTCAGATCACTTTTATTCAGAATACAAAACATAGATGACATATCAAATGTTTTTTAAACTGAGAAAGAAAAATGTATAATTTTATGGGAAAAATAAGTTGATTTTAATTGCATGGCATCAACTTGGGATTAAGGCTATGCTTACCACTGTGTGGCATCT
>NC_056598.1:1071632-1136212 GCF_018340385.1 Cyprinus carpio | reverse complement strand
AGATGACATGGCACCGAAAAACAATTACGACTGTGGAAAACGTACACTGGACCTAAGCAACGTGGATTGTGTGCCTCTCCTCTCTCCCTCCAGCTCTGGGACTCCTGATTTCCAAAGAAAATGCCAAAATCTACTCTTATCAGAGCACATAACGTTGAGGAATAACTCAGCAAGCAGTCCCAGTCCCTTTTTGAAGCGAGACACTTCTGACGCTCTCTGTTGTTCAAGAGTGGCTTGACACAAGGAATGCGACAGCTGAAACCCATGTCTTGCATATGTCTTTGTGTAGTGGTTATTGAAGCACTGACTCCAGCTGCAGTCCACTCTTTGTGAATCTCCCCCACATTTTTGAATGGGTTTTTCCTATTGCTTGTACACTTTTTATTCTATCACATCTTTTCCTTCCCTTTGCCTCTCTATTAATGTGTGTGGACACAGAGCTCTGTGAACAGCCAGCCTCTTTTGCAATGACCTTTTGTGTCTTGCCCTCCTTGTGCAAGGTGTCAATGGTCGTCTTTTGGACAACTGTCAATTCAGCAGTCTTCCTCATGATTGTGTAGCCCTACAGAACTAGACTGAGAGACCCATTTGAATGCTTTGCGGGTGTTTTTGAGTTAGTAAACTGATTAGAGTGTGGCACCAGGTGTCTTCAATATAAACCTTTTAACAATATTCTAATTTTCTGAGATACTGAATTTGGGATTTTCCTTAGTTGTCAGTTATAAACATCAAAATTAAAAAAAATAAAACAATTTGAAATATATCGGTCTGTGTGTAATGAATAAATATAATATACAAGTTTCACTTTTTGACTGGAAATTAAGTGAAATAAATCAACTTTTTGATGATATTCTAATTATAATGACCCCCCCGCACCTGTAATAGTGCTGGGGAAGATTGGTGATTGAATGGTAAACGGTGCTAGTGATTAATATTCAGGTGAGGGAGTGTGTTGTGATGAGCCCTGACCAAATTGTGACAACCTCACTCGAAACATTTTTTTTTTAATGTCTGTATAATTTTTTATTCATTTTTCATTTCAGTTTTAGTTATTTTAGGACATTATGTAAAACTAAATAAAAAAAATCAAATAAAAAAAATGTTGTGTAGGTAACTCTGAACTAAAAAAAAAAAAAGTCAAAAGTCATATCATTTATAACAAGGTTTTCTCTCTTCTCAAGTTAAATATACTCTTAGCAAGCTGAATTGGTTTTGAAGTCAAAAGCCTGAAGTTAACAGTGAGCTATGAGACAAACTTTTTTATGAATACAGATCCAGAGTCATGCATCTGGTAACTTAAACTACAAGAACAAATGAAAGTGTGACATACCTCATAATAAGTGCAGACTGACCACCCCAGCTGCTCAGAAGATCCTGAGCCGTTCTTTATGATCACACACAGACAGACACTGAAAAACCACCTGAAGTATGAGATTTTATTTTCTTCAAGTATTTAAGAACAGACATGTTTGACAGAGGGAACATGATGAATCACAACACAATAGGATTTAAACTCATTTATTCTGATTGTCTTAATGTTTAATGCATATCATATTACTACATGCACACTGAACACACTAAATTAATTCTAAACCAGAACCAGAACAAAATTCAGATTTGTTTTGTAAATTACTCAAACCCATTTTTTTATTTTATTTTATTGTTTGTGGTCTGAAAGATCTGGTTAAACACTGAGGACTTATTTCACATGAAGACATTGAGATCTCCACACAGACAGAGTAAACAGCATCTGTGTGTCTACATCTGAACCTGCATTAACCAACTGTTAAACTTATAGTTACTCTTTTTCTGAGACTAACATTTCTGTCTCTAACTCCTCCTAGAGCTTTAACTCTACATCCACCAAACTCAGCCCAGATCTTCAGACTGATCTTAAGTTGTGACTTACGGACTTAAGGTTTTCATATAAATGAAGATTAAAAATCATGAAAATCCCATAGACTTACATTGATGAAACGTTCAAATGAGCCAAAACTATCCAAACTCCAGCTGACAAAATCTATCCGTACATCCATCATCAATGTGATAATACCGGCAATTTCATAGCAACACTCTAGCAACGATCCAAACCAACCTTGCAACCACTATAAGTACCCTAGCAACTGCATAGCAACCACCCCAAGTACCTTAGCAACTGCACAGAAACTCCCAAGCAACCACCCCAATTACCTTAACAACCTCATAGAAATTCCCTAGCAACCACCCTGAGTTCCCTATTAACCACATAGCAACACCCTAGCAACTTTTCAAACTGAAAACCGTCAAACCTGTGAAACTTTTTAAAACTTAATAACCCTTTAATTATAAAAGTCCTTAAACTACCAGATACATTGACTTGCACACACACTACATGGACAAAATAATCGAAACCTCTTTGTTTAGAACAGATAAAGGCACTACCAAAACTGTGGCAACAAAGTTGGAAACAATTCATTTATTTACAGTTTTTTTCAATTGCTAACATCCTTTTGTCCAATCTGTAGTCACATTTTCAAAACACTATACACAATTAGCACAACATCAGTCTGTTGTGACCATACTTTTAACACAATTCATGTTGTTTTCACACAATATTCAGTAAATTAACATGTTTCTAAAATGATTAAATTTTCTTTTCACATAAGATTACCCCATACCAAAATCATAGATCTTTCTTATTTAAAAAAAAAAAAAAAAATGCTTAAACACAGCATGACAGAAATTAAGACCTAATGTTCCAAACTTCAAATATAGTGTAAAGCCTCTACTTCTGCAACAACAGCAACTCAAAAGTATTGAAAAAAAATATCTCTATATAAAATATTGTAACAACTGATAAGCATTTTTAAGTAACAGATCACTAAAATATTTAGAAATAGCTGATTCCAGTCTCAGTTGGAGGAATAGTAAGGTGTTGATGCTCTTTCCATTGCATCAGCATACTGTAAAAAATACCTCTTTGAATAGGTTTTGTGGATGCAGAACAACACAAAGAACCAGAGAGAGAAAAAATAATGCCTGAAAGAGGGAGAGAAATAGTTGGATGAGGTAGAGGAGTAGTTGGATCAGAAAAAGGGAGAAGAAGAGGTAAGGGAGGGATAAGAATGTTTGCTGGACTGTGCATTTTTATGTTTGTTTGTTTGTTTTTCCCTCTTACGCGTATGGAACGTATGAAAGCTTATTTCTGCCATGGATTATAAAAGGTAAAGGGTAATTGTGACTTTTTTTCATCTCACAGTTCTGACTTTTATTTCTTGCAATTGTGAATTTATCTCACAATTCTGATAAAGTCTGCAAACTCGCAATTCCACATTTACATTACATTTAATCATTTAGCAGACGCTTTTATCCAAAGCGACTTACAAATGAGAACAATAGAAGCAATCAGATCAACAAGAGAACAACAACGGTATACAAGTGCTATGACAAGTCTCAGTTAGACTAGTACAGAACACGTAGCCAGGGTTTTTTTATTTTTATTTTTTATTTTTTTTAAGAATATGATAGACAAGAAAAGAAATGGTAAGTACTAATATTAGTTGGTTAAGTGCTGCCGAAAAAGATGAGTCTTTAGATGTTTTTTGAAAATGAGTAAAGACTCAGCTGTTCGAATTGAGATCGGGAGGTCATTCCACCAGCTGGGAGCAGTCCAGGAAAAAGTCCGTGAGAGTGATTTTGAACCTCTTTGGGATGGCACCACAAGGCGTCGTTCACTTGCAGAAAGCAAGCTTCTGGAGGGCACATAAGTTTGAACTAGTGAGTTTAGGTATATTGGTGCCGTGCCAGTGGTCGTTTTGTAGGGCGTAGGCAAGCATCAGTACCTTGAATTTGATGCGAACGGCTACTGGTAGCCAGTGTAACCTGATGAGGAGAGGAGTAACATGAGCTGTTTTTGACTCATTGAAGACAACCCTCGCTGCTCCATTCTGGATCAGTTGTAGAGGCTTGATAGTACATGCAGGAAGGCCCACCAGGAGACTCAGACAGGCTGAAATGCGAGCAACTACTGTCGGGTCATCTGGTTGGAATGAGAAGTAGAGTTGAGTGTCATCAGCATAGCAGTGATAGGAAAAGCCATGCTTCTGAATGACAGATCCTAAAGACGTCATGTAGATGGAGAAGAGAAGTGGTCCAAGTACTGAGCCTTGAGTAACCCCAGTAGCAAGTTGTTGTGACTTAGAAACTTCACCCTGAAGGATCTATCAGAAAGGTAGGACTTAAACCACTGGAGTGTGGTTCCAGAGATGCCCATCTTTCTGAGGGTGGACAGGAGAATCTGGTGATTAACGGTGTCAAAACCAGCAGATGGATCCAGCAAGATGAGTACTGAGGATTTTGAAGCTGCTCTTGCCAGTCGCAGGGCTTCAGTAACCGAGAGCAGGGCAGTCTCAGTTGAGTGGCCGCTTTTGAAGCCAGATTGGTTGCTGTCCAGGAGGTTGTTCTGTACAAGAAACATAGAGAGCTGGTTGAACACAGCTCGTTCAAGTGTCTTTGCAATGAATGGAAGAAGGGAGTTTTCTGTAGTTTTCTAGAAGTGCTGGATTTAGAGATGGTTTCTTCAGCAGTGGGCTTACCCGAGCCTGCTTAAATGCTGAGGGAAATGTTCCAGAGTGAAGAGAGGAGTTGATAATGTGAGTGAGCACGGGTATGACTGAAGAAGAAATGGCCTGAAGGAGGTGAGAGGGGATGGGATCAAGCAGACAGGTAGTAGGATGACTGGACAGGATAAGTTTGGAAACATCCATCTCTGAGAGTGGAGAGAAGGAGGAGAGAGAGTGAGCATTAGTCGTTGTGAAGTTATCCTCAGTCTGCGATGTGGAGAATTGGTCACTGATGGTTCTTGTTTTATTTGTGAAGAAAACTGCAAAGTCGTCAGCTGTAAGAGTCGATGGAGGAGGAGGTGGAGGCGGATTAAGAAGAGAAGAGAAAGAGAAAGTAATTCCAAGAACAGAAGTCCAAATTGTGAGATAAAAAGTTAACAATTACCGTTTTTACTTTTTCATCCTGTTACCAAACAAGCTTGCATAGTAACCAAAGGCCATGTATGTTGTAATTTTTGTTGATCTCTGGATTTAGCTACCATCCACATCCAGCCCTCATCCACTGGAGAGCAACTTCAGTCAAGGTTCTGATTGAATTTCTGAAAAGAGTACCCTATTTTTTCTATTGTACATTCTATAAAGTAATGACTCATTCAGTTTTAGACAGTATGTTGCCAAGAATTAACAAATTCAGCACTTAAAAATGTAAAATGGGTTTCAGTTAAAGGTACCTAAATCACAAAAAAATAATGGATTTGTATATTGTCTATATGCAGGTAGAACTGAAAAAAACACAAACAATTAACTCAAACAAAAACAATAAACTAATACAATTTTTGTAAAGCCATCAACTGTTAGTATTTTGACATTCACTGTGCGATGACTGACTATATGCTCCTATTGGATAGAAAAGTAGTGCTAATGTTTTGTCTGAATTACTCGATTTTGAATCAGGTTTGCTGTGTTGATAGAGTTAGTATATGTAGAAAAAGGTATTCAGCATTTTGAAATGTAGAGTTTGTATTTATTTAACAAAATGTGGTTTTGGCCAGAAAATTAACTATTTGGCTAATTGTGTGATGTAGGTGTGTTAATGTGTTAAGAGTTTAGAAAAAGTAGTTTAAGTATTGGTAAACGCTTGTTAGCAATTGAAAAAAACTGTAACAATTGTATTTCCATCTCTGTTGCAACAGTTTTGGAAGTGTCTAAAATAACTGTATCCATATGTAGAAGTCACTGGTGTTTAGTGAGGAGTTTTTGGTTCGAGGTCAGCATTTAAAGTCACACCAGAGGTTTCTTTAGACCAGTCAAGTTCTTCCACACTGACTCAATCAATCATTTCTTTCTGAACTTTGCCTTATACACAGAGGCATTGTCATGTTAGAATAGAAAAGGCTCCTGTCCAAACTGTTGCTATAAAATTAAAAGCACACAATTCCCTGGAATATCATTACATGCTTAAACATTTAGATTTGTACTCATGAAAATTACTAAAGTAGTTAAACCTGTTCATTAGAAGGGGGTGTCCCAATACTTTTGCCAATATAGTGTATTTGAGAATATCAGATGTGTCATAATTTAGTGAGCACGTTTGTGAATATTTATAATAAAAAAGGAAAAACTAAATAAAAGCGATACATCCACTGATCTATAATAGAAAACATCATATATATGTCATATATAGATCAGTGGATACATCTGTCATACAGCACTATTTTGGCTGCAGTGTGTCACATGACAAGCATGATGCGTCACCATGGAAACAATAAGGCGATACATTCTAAAATAAATATTTACATCATGCTCAGCTAGAATATTTTACTGAAAACTCATGTGTGAAAGGGTTAAAGCTTTCAGGTCTCAACAAACTTTTTTTTTATCTAGTTCTGGCATGTTATTTCACTGACAGAGGTTCAGCTGCAGTATTGTCATGAAGAGACTCTATAACATCTCACTGTTACTGATTTATCATGCAGCTCAAAGCGTTACGGGTAGAATCTCTCATCAGTCTATTCTGATTCATCAACACAGTTTCACTGATGATCCAACATTTAAAACCAAAACCAATCCAGACCCAAACCCAAACCCAGGATAGAGCGTCTGAGTGAATGTGGTCTGGACTGTGTGGATGAGGCTCATTGTGTCAGAGACGCTGTAGAAGGACAGAGTTCCTGCACTGTGATCCACAAACACTCCTATTCTACTGCTGATGGACTTCACAGAGAGATCAGTCTCTATGTCATTATGTGTGAATGAGTAACTGGAGGAAGAGCAGCACAAACTCCAGGACTGATCATTACCTCCAAACCCACACTCTTTACCTCCTCCCTTCCTGCTGATGCTCTTATATGACACTGAAATAAACACAAAACCAGATTCACCTCCACTCCACTGCAGCTCCCAGTAACAGCGTCCACACACACTCTCTCTACACAACACCTGACACACACGATCAAATCTGTCTGGATGATCAGGATACGAGTGATCTGTTTTAGTGAATGTAATCACTCTGTTTCTCTCAGACAGACGGAGGTATTTATTCACTGTTTTCGGATCCAGAGTGAGCTGATGGGAATCTGATGGAGATAAAACACATCAGAATCAGGAATTATGAATCTGTTTGATCTTTTCATGTAGCTGAACTCTTCATGTTCAGTGTATCATCAGTGTCTCAGTACAGATGAACAGATATCTGTGCACATCATCACATAATATCATCAATTATAAAAACTCTACTTTCTCCTTCTACAGGAAGAACATGAACACACTCAGAGAGTTTTTCTGCTGGTTTTCTTACTGACTTACATTGTAGGAAGTCCTTCCTGGTTCTGGGAACAATGTTGGTGAATGTGACTGTGGAAATCAACAGACATGAACAGTGAGATTCTCATGATCCTGTATCTATTCCTAACACATTTCTAATATGATGTTCTCCATGATATGAGATGATGATGGACTGGTTTCTGAGAGCAGATGAATCTCCAGGACTTTACCTCTGTCTGACATCTTCTTGAGCTCCTCTTTGCAGAAATCCTCCAGTTTGTCTCTCAGCTGATGGACAGATTCTCTCAGAGCATCAAAAGAGACGAGAGAACTGAAGAGATCATCATTTACGTCTGTAGATTCAGGAGGTGCTGAGAGAGACTGGAAACTCTACAGAAAACACAAATCAAACTCATCAGCTCCACACTTCACTCAATAACCTGCAGGAACATCAGATTTGTCTTCACTGATCTTTAGTAACTCAATCCAGCACTTTCACAGCATCAGCTTCATTCTTCTCATATTCATTACATCACATTAGAGCTACAGATTCTAGTATTTGTCACTTACACTCTATGTGAACTTTCTAGGAACCAGTTTAGATGATAACACATCTGCTAAGAACACAAATGTCCATCTAACAGCTCAAGCACATCAATGGAGTCTCATTGTAGGGTTGAGTAGATTTGTTCAGGAAAAGCAGCTCAAAGGTATGATTAGATTGAACATTATTGATGACTTTTTCTCAAGTCCACTCTGACTCTGTTCTTGTAGATCTGTGTTACCTGCAGGAACTGGATGTGATCCTGTGTGTGTGAAAGCTGCTCCAGCTCAGCGTCTCTCCTCCTCAGATCATTGATCTCCTGCTCCAGTCGCTCCAGTCGTTCTTCAGCTCGACTCACTGCAGTCTTTTCCTGATCTCTGATCAGTCGTATCAGCTCAGAGCGGCTTCTCTCAATGGAGCGGATGAGCTCAGTAAAGATCCTCTCACTGTCCTCCACTGCTGTCTGTGCAGAGCGCTGTTAGGACACACAGTGATTCAGCTTCAGTGAGTCTGAACTGAGACGGAGACAAACTTCTCTTTCTTCTCCAGACTCACCTTATGAGACTCCACAGTCTCTCTCAGCTGCTGAAGATCTTTCTCTCTCTGCTGGATTCTCTGCTGGAGTGTCTTCTGCGTCTCCTTCAGCTGCTTCTGCAGGACAAACAGATGAGAGTGAATCTCACAGAAAACTACTGGCACTAAATCATCATGTGATCAGATCAATCCATGAATCCAGATGAATTTGTCTGAACTGATAAAACCATGGCTGTAGTTTCAAACTCTGGAAGTGATGATCAGTGATCACTGTACATGAATTAGAGTTTTTTACGATCATTATGACATTTTATTCAATACTTCTAACAATTTTCTTAAACTCTTAACGCACCAACACACCTACAACACACAATTGACAAAACAGTTAATTTCATGCTCAAAATCACACATTGCAAACTAAACTCCAACACTAATATTCAAATTACAATAATGCACTAACACAATACACTACATCTACCAAAACACTGCAAACATGTCTCAAAATAAAATAATTATTCCAAAACACTAACACATGTTCTCTTTCATCAGGAACATTTAGTCAATCATAGCACAATATCATAAAAAACTCTTAACATCAAATGGAATTACAGAAACTGCATTATTTTAGGTGTCAGGTCTGACCTTATACTATAGACAGTGTATTGCTTTAAACATAGTTTGTGTTTTACAATACAGTTTATTTTCTTTTTGGGTTTAGTAAATGCATGTATTTTGTTTATTTACTACAGAAATTCAGTGCAAAATTTGAATGACCCAAACTGTAGCTTTACAGTTTTTCAATTGCTAACATCCTTTTGTCCAATCTGTAGTCACATTTTCAAAACACTATACACAATTAGCACAACATCAGTCTGTTGTGACCATACCTTTAACACAATTCATGTTGTTTTCACACAGTATTTAGTAAATTAACACGTTTCTAAAATGTTTAAATTTTATTTTCACACAAGCTTACCCCATACCAAAATCATAGATCTTTCTTATCTTTTTTGCAAATGCTTAAACACAGCATGACAGAAATAAATGTTCCAAACTTTAAATATAGTGTAAAGCCTCTACTTCTGCAACAACAGCAACTCAAAAGTATTAAAAAATATCTCTATATAAAATATTGTAACAACTGATTTTAAGTAACAGATCACTAAAATATTTAGAAATAGCTGATTCCAGTCTCAGTTGGAGGAATAGTTGGGTGTTGATGCTCTTTCAATTACATCAACATAGAGTAAAAAAGACCTCTTTGAATTGGTTTTGTGGATGCAGAACAACACAAAGAATCAGAGAGAGAAAAAATAATGCCTGGGAGAGGGAGAAGAATAGTTAGATCAGAAGAAGATAGGTAAGGTAGAAGAAGAGGTAAGGGAGGGGTAAGAATGTGTGCTGGACTGTGCAGTTTTATGTTTGTTTGTTTTTTCCTCTTACACGTGTGGAAGCTATGAAAGCTTATTTCTGCCATGGAATATAAAGGGTTAAGGGTAATTGTGACTTTTTTCATCTCACAGTTCTGACTTTTATTTCTTGCAATTGTGAATTTATCTCACAATTCTGATAAAGTCTGAATGGCAAGATATAAACTCGCAATTCCAAGAATAGAAGTCCAAATTATGAGATAAAAAGTTAACAATTACCGTTTTTACTTTTTTATCCTGTTACCAAACAAGCTTGCATAGTAACCAAAGGCCATGTATGTTGTTATTTTTTTTTATCTCTGGAATCAGCTACCATCCACATCCAGCCCTCATCCACTGGAGAGCAACTTCAATCAAGGTTCTGATTGAATTTCTGAAAAGAGGACCCTATTTTTTTCTATTGTACATTCTATAAAGTAATGACTCATTCAGTTTTAGACAGTATTTTGCCAAGAATGAACACATTGAACACTTAAAAATGTAAAATGGGTTTCAGTTGAAGGTAACTAAATTACAAAAAACAATGGATTTTTAAATTGTCTATATGCAGGTAGAACTAAAACATCTATGTAAAACATGTAGAAGGAAGTAATGCAGTTTTTGTAAAGCCATCAGCTGTTAGTATTTTGACAGGCAATGTTATATGATTGACTGTATGTTCCTATTGGACAGAAAAGTAGTGCTAATGTTTTGTCCGAATTACTCAATTTTGAATCAGGTTTGCTGTGTTGATAGAGTTAGTATATGTAGAAAAGGTATTCAGCATTTTGAAATGTAGAGTTTGTATTTATTTAACAAAATGTGGTTTTGGCCAGAAAATGAACTATTTGGCTAATTGTGTAATGTAGGTGTGTCGCTGTGTTAAGAGTTTAGAAAAAGTACTTTAAGTATTGGTAAACACTTGTTAACAATTGAAAAAAACTGTAAAGAATGAACATTTTATGGGGGGAACAAAGACAGAGACAGACTTGCTGCAGTAAAGGCTTTATTTTCAACAGGACATTAGAAAAGGAAAGAAAACAAAAATACAAGAAAAAAAATCCAATATAGCTGTCGTTTATTTACTGTATAATTTATGTCATTATGTGAAAATACAAAATATGCATAAAAATTAAACAGGAAAAGCCACAGAAGAATAAAAAAAAAAAAAAAAAAAGTGATCTAATCTGCCCAATCTTCTGCGTTTGGTCACATGTTCTCATCCACATCACACCTGATATCTTCTCTGGCAAGGCTTCTTGGAAATAATCTGTTGATATGCTTTATCCACTCCTGGTATTGTTCAGCTGTAATGTCTTGGCATGCAGCATCCATTGCATCCTGGAGGGACTTTTGGCCCTGTGGACGATGGTCAAAAACTTTCCTTCTCCAGACTCAGAAAAACTCCTCAGTGGGGATGAGGAAAGGGCAGTAAGGGCCAAGGAAGAGAGACACCATTGACTGACTGCTCTGGGAATGGTGGAATGCCACATTGTTCCATGTGATCACATATATTGGCAAGTGGTCTCCAACCTGTCCCCTTTCTCTGGCACCAGTCTTTGGTACAGATCTTCTAAAATCTCACATTTATGCAGGAGTGCACTTTTCCACACAAGATCAGCCCAAAGAGCTCCTCTACTGTATACTGTATGATCATGTGATTGAAAGAACCACAACACCTGAGTGTGTTTCCTAGATGGGAATCAGCTTATATATTTGCAAAACTTCAATCAGCTGTTTATCATTAGCAATGGAATAAAATAAAATACAGGGGAAATATTTGTGCTTCAGTTCACAATATGAACAGCTGTTCACTTTGACTTTAACCTATAAGTTAGTTTTAGAACATAATGTTATCTGATCTGACATACAGTGTGAAAGCATTCGAAAATTTGCCAGTAAAATTGCATTGGTTGAGCTTGTGTGTAAACAAAGTTCAAGCATTTTAAATTTGTGTTAACTCCATGCATTTTGTGTTAAAGCAACAATAAATGTGTTAATTGTATAGCCTACACAGATGGATGTTGTGTTAACTGTGTTAAGAGTTTAGGAAAATTGTAAAAAGTTTTGAAAAATCATCATAACGATCGTAAAAAACTGTAACGTGAAGTTTCATACAAGCGTAAGTATTGTAAATGTGAATCTGACACAGATGTGGAGTTTCACACTGACAGTGTTTCTGTGTTTTATGTAATTAAGCTGTGGCTATACACAGAAAACAAACTATTGGATCAGCTCAGAGGAAAGAAAAATCAAAAGTGAGATCTCTTTAACATCTCAAATATTCAAGATATTTGATTTACACAGAACAAAAGCCAAAGTGAACCATCCCCAAAGTGAAATTATAAATGACTAAAATGATTTGAAATCAGATTTACTGAACAGAACGTCTCGGTTATGTATGTAACCCTCATTCCCTGAAGGAGGGAATGGAGACATTACATCGACACTGACATTAGGGGTCTCACTTGGACATTACAAGAAAAGGCCAATGACAGACAACTAGTGAGTGTAAAATGGGTCTTGAATCTAGATTTAAACTGCAAGAGTGTGTCTGCCTCCCGAACAATGTTAGGTAGGTTATTCCAGAGTTTGGGCACTAAATAGGAGAAGGATCTGCCACCCGTAGTTGACTTTGATATTCTAGGTATTATCAAATTGCCAGAGTTTTGAGAACGCAGCGGACGTGGAGGACTATAATGTAACAAGAGCTCGTTCAAATACTGAGGTGCTAAACCATTCAGGGCTTTATAAGAAGCACACGGTCAGATCGACATCCTGAAAGATATTCTCAACTGCGCCAGTGATTTGCGCTGTAGAAATCACAGCATCTATCTGTGCTTAGACGAGGCAACCTCTCCGCTGAATTCACAGTGGTTTCACAGCCAAGAAAACTCCTGCAGACTATACTTATTTTTTGTAAAATCTTCTTCCTGTAGTAGAGAGAAGCCCTCATGAAGCGAAAGCAAATATCTGAATGAGTGGATGCATGCTGCCATCTTATATACCCGTATGTGCGGGGAGTGACTCGGCATGCGTTTCTGTCAGGAACACTATCGTCAAAGATCACTGACAGTTAGCATAGAGTTTGGATTGGCGGTATGGTTCTGTTCTGCCCTTACCAAAAAGTAGTATACTTCAATTTTATTTTATTAAGTATACTGTACTTAAGTAAAGTTCATATTTAAAGTATACTTTATGTAGCAAGTATACAAATATCAGTGTTCTAGTAGTATACTTGTAATAATAATAACACAATAAAACTTTGAACAAAAAACTACCACACCCCAATATATAAAATTATAACTTCAATTATACTTTAAGTATAACAGTAGCAAACTTTGAGTACACAACTAGTTTACCTCTATGTTTGTAGTTTGTACTGCAATTATACTAAAAGTGAACTTATAGGTATACTGATAGTTTACTAATTAAATACTTTGTACACTTTGAAGTATAGTCTCAGTAAACTACTACTAGTTTAGTAGTTTTATACTGCAAGTATACTCATAAGTTTTCTTTAAGTGAACTTTACATCATACTTTAAGTACACTACTATGTCCCTATTTAGGTTTTAATTTGTATATTTTTTGTTATATGAATATCTGAACATACAAAACATCCAAAGAAATAACAGGGTATCTGCTAAACAAAAACATTTTATCCTAGCTTCAGGCATTCTTTTTTTAAACACTTTAATGTGGGTAAGTTTCATAAAAAATGAAGAAATAACATTTTGAAGAAAAAGCTGAAAGAAGACTCAATTGGATTCAGAATGATAATCAAAACGTAGATCAACCCCCCAGAGCTTGACTGTAATTATTACCTCTTCATCAGTCGACATTTTATTCCATAACATTACAGTTTTGATGCTGTTTCATGTCAGATGATCTGTTAGATTACATGTGTTAGTATCTGTTGCTTCTTTTTCTTCTTCACTTGTGTTTTTTTGGAAATTCTGTACAGAAGATGTGTACTAGCGCCCTCTACCGTATAACAATGAAAACACGGATTCTAGGAGCACAAGTATAGCTCAAATATATTTAGACTTTTTGTAAGTATAAGTCAAGTATACTTAAATATCATTTTAAGTATATTTCTGAGGAGTACATAAAGCCCATTTCTGAGAAGTACATAAAAACTAAACTAAAAGCATATTTTCCTATTTTTAGTTTAAAAGAAGTATACTAATAGCACACTTGAATAAACTTCTTTTTTGTAAGGGTGGGCAAGAACTCTCTTCGCAACCATGCAGCCTAGCATGAATAATAGCAGGGAGAGCAGCAATAACCCCCAAGGGTAAACAGAACAGAGCCAACATAAATGTATTGAAGATGTCATTAAGGTTCAGTAATTTAATGTAACATTTATAAATTAGTCTGATTCAAAGGAGAATCAGAAGGCTGAATCCTGACTGACAAGAGCAGGAGTCGGGGACGGAGGAGGGTAATTAGCTATTGAGCAACATGAAGGCTGCCGATGATACTGAAGGACCTTATATATATATGAGTGCTGTGATGGGTGTCACATCTCTGTGGGTGGATGTGGATCAGCTGATGTGAGTTTGACTGACGTGGCCTGCCAGAACTGACACAGCGCTTGATATTACACTTGCCAGTTTTCATTGGTCTTTTCTTGTAATGCTCAGAGGTGATTGGGGCTGCCAAGTGAGACCCCTAATGTCATTTCTGCTGTCGTGAACAGTGTGAATGCTGTCAGCTGTTAATATGGTGCTGATATAAACACATATGAAACGAGTGTCAGCAATATTTCATCAGTGTCTAGTGTTAAATACCTGTTTCTCTGTCCTCTGTGCTGCAGCAGATACAGTGTCGTGGTTTTTATGTTCATCCATACACAGCACACATATACACTTCTGATCAGTGCGACAGAAAACCTCAAGGAGCTTCTCATGTTTCTGGCAGATCATCTCCTGCAGTCCTCCAGTGGCTTCAATCAAACTGTGTCTCTTTCCTTTAAACAAACTCTCATGTTGTTCGAGGTGATTCTGACAGTAAGAGTTCAGACACAGCAGACAGGACTTGACAGCTCTGTGTTTTCTTCCAGTACAGACGTCACACTGAACATCTCCAGCTCCAGCAGGAACCACACTTTGAAGTTTAGTCTTCTTCAGTTTCTCCAGCATTTCAGCAAACACCACGTTCTTAAATAAAGCAGGTCTTGGACTGAAGGTCTGTCTGCACTGAGGGCAGCTGTGGACTCTCTTCTCATCCTCTTCATCCCAGCAGTCTGTAATGCAGCTTGTAATAATAAAAACTCCATAATGACGGGAAGAAAGGAGGCGGGAACCGGCGGACACTCAAATAAAACTTTAATGACAAAATAAACATAAAATAGCGCGACAGCCCCTCACGGGCACAAATAAAAACCAAACCACAAAATAAAACCCAGGCCTTGGTCCTCTCTCGTCCTTCACTGTCATCACTCCTCTTTTGTATCCTCCCAATCTCCTCCGTGGGACTTGAGACGGGTGAGTGGAACAGGTGTCGCTCATTTCCCAATCACTCCACCGGCCTCGCTACGTTCCCACGGCTCTCGGCCCCGCCCCACTCGTCACATACCCCCATCGCCCCTCGCAGGCGGGGGGTACCCCGAGACTGCGCTCTACTCCCCCCCCCCCCCTCCCTCCGGGGGACCCGCTCACCGGTGGCTGCGGGGACCTGGGGGTAGGACAAACAGACGAGGCGAGAGAAAAGGAGATGGAAGGATGAGGAGCGACAGAGACGAGAGAGGGGAGAGAGGGAAAAAAAAAAAAATCCGGTTCCCAGACACGCTGCCGCTCGGCCCTCCACCAGCTGGGTGAAACTCTTCCGCGGTGCCTGGCGGCGGCACTGGACGGCCCTCGGTGGACGGCACGACACTCCTCCGCCCCCCGGTGGACGGCGACGGCTCCTCCGCTTTCGGGCAGCCGGCAGGAGTCCCCCGTTCCCTGCTCCTCCCCATTCTGGCGGATGGCAGCAGGCTCCGGCCACCTGGCGAACGGCGGCGACTCCTCCGCTCCCTCACGGACGGCAGCCGCCCCTCCACATCACGGGCGGCCGGCAGCGAGTTCGTCCGTCCCCGGCAACTCACTCCAGCCCACCGCCTCGAGCGTCCACGGCGCCAGACTGCTACGCCTTGCTCGATGGCACCGCGGATTCACCACAGCGGCCAGGGATCTTCGGCAGCGCGTCCCTCCTTCCTCCCGGGTTTCGGCACCAGTGTAATAATAAAAACTCCATAATGACGGGAAGAAAGGAGGCGGGAACCGGCGGACACTCAAATAAAACTTTAATGACAAAATAAACATAAAATAGCGCGACAGCCCCTCACGGGCGACTGCCGCGCACAAATAAAAGCAAACCACAAAATAAAACCCAGGCCTGGTCCTCTCTCGTCCTTCACTGTCGTCGCTCCTCTTTTGTATCCTCCCAATCTCCTCCGTGGGACTCGAGACCGGTGAGTGGAGCAGGTGTCGCTCATTTCCCAATCACTCCACCGGCCTCGCTCCGTTCCCACGGCTCTCGGCCCCGCCCCACTCGTCACACAGCTCATACAGTAACTGTGTCCACACTGGATGGTCACTGGATCCTTCAGGAGATCCAGACACACCGGACACAAGAACTCATCCTGAGAAAATCTGGCTTCTGCCATTTTACTGCAGAAATACAGAGACACAAACACACAACAGCTCAGCTACACTTCAGTTTCTCTTTCCCTGAACTCATGTGATTCCTGTTTCCTGGTTCTGTGTTTGAGTGATGTGTGTAAAACAGGTGTGTCTGTGAGTCTGTAAAACAGCTTCCTCATTCCTGAGTTTATTTTTTATTCACTTAGCCCCCAGGAACCCCTCACAAGGACCACACAGGGACCGCACTATTAATCTACAACAATAAATCTGTTTCACTGTTAATACTTTTCAGCTACTATAACTTAAGATTTTGGGAAAAGCAGTTACACTATTATACATCTGAACTGGATGCAGTCACCACACAACTAATGTCTGTATTGTCAAAAATATACAGTAGTCAAAGGGATTTCAAATCAATGGATATATTAAATACAAGATAGAAAACGTTCAAGTCAGGTTAATACAGCTAATTTAACACTCTGAAAGGGACTACATATTATCTATACAAATAATACAAATTAACATAACAATGAAAAATACCTAATTATTACTTTGACCTCTGCTAAAAATATGTTTTGATGTGTTAAAGTATTCATTGGCAAAGCTTACTCTTCCCCTGAGGTCCCTCAGCTAGTCAGCGTATATCAGGGATCCTCAAATCTGAAGACATGCTCAGGTGAGTATAATCAAGATTAGAGCTAAACTCTGCAGGAAAATGGATCTTGCGAGCCAGATTTGAGGATCCCTGGCCTATATGAAACAACAGGTTCTGAAAAGGTCTCTTTTGGTTTGAGCCATTCCAGTTCAGTTGAGTGACTAAAGAACAGCCAGTCAATGTTAGTTTTCTCCTATTACAGGGCTGCCACAAAACCTGCAAGGGCCCAAAGGTACAAAAGTTACTCTGGGCCCGAACGGTCAAACCCACACTGAGCCATCATAGGATGAAAAAGATTAAACAAGTTTTATAAACTCATTGATGTAGCTTAACAATTTAAAATATAATCTGCATGCACGATAGACCAATGTAAAAATCAGGTTTTTCCACGTTTTAAAGGGAAATGAACTGCTTTTTGTAAGATTATTTATTTATTTATTTTTTTTATTATTTTTTTTTTTTACTGTTCTCTGAGGTTTCCTTATAATGTCATCAAGATTTTTACATAAAAATTAATCTGCGGTAAAATGAAGTGAACAAAGAACCAAGTCCTTTCTTATGCGGCTTGGAACTTCAGCTAAGATAAAGTTCATTCACCCTTTCCTAATGTTGGGATCGGAAAGAAGGCAATGTAAAGGCTGTTTACATTTACATTTACATTTAATCATTTAGCAGACACTTTTATCCAAAGCAACTTACAAATGAGAACATTAGAAGCAATCAGATCAACGAGAGAACAACAACAGTATACAAGTGCCATGACAAGTCTCAGTTAGTCTAGTACAGAACACGTAGCCAGGGTTTTTTTTTTTTTTTTTTTTTGAATATGATAGACAAGAAAAAGCAAAGGTAAGTACTAGTATTAGTTGGTTAAGTGCTGGCAAAAAAGATGAGTCTTTAGATGTTTTTTGAAAATGAGTAAAGACTCAGCTGTTCGAATTGAGATCTGGAGGTCATTCCACCAGCTGGGAGCAGTCCAGGAAAAAGTCCGTGAGAGTGATTTTGAATCTCTTTGGGATGGCACCACAAGGCGTCGTTCACTTGCAGAGCGCAAACTTCTGGAGGGCACATAACATTGAACTAGTGAGCTTAGGTATGTTGGTGACGTGCCAGTGGTCATCTTGTAGGTAAGCATCAGTACCTTGAATTTGATGCGAGCGGCTACTGGTAGCCAGTGTAACCTGATGAGGAGAGGAGTAACATGAGCTGTTTTTGTCTCATTGAAGACAACCCTCACTGCTGCATTCTGGATCAGTTGTAGAGGCTTGATAGTACATGCAGGAAGGCCCGCCAAATAGCACTATAATAGTCCAGTCTGGAGAGAACAAGAGCTTGGACAAGAAGTTGTGTGGCTTGCTCTGACAGGAAGGGTCTGATCTTTCCTAATGTTGTATAAGGCAAATCTGCAGGACCGGGTCGTTGTAGCAATGTTGTCTGTGAAGCTTAACTGATGATCCATCACAACTCCTAGGTTTCTGGCTGTCCTGGAAGGAGTTATGGTTGACGAACCCAGCTGTATAGAGAAGTTGTGATGAAACGATGGGTTAGCTGGAACCACAAGCAGTTCTGTCTTAGTAAGGTTAAGCTGAAGGTGATGGTCATTCATCCTGCTAGAAATGTCACTCAGACAGGCTGAAATGCGAGCAACTACCGTCGGATCATCTGGTTGGAATGAGAAGTAGAGTTGAGTGTCATCAGCGTAGCAGTGATAAAAAAAGCCATGCTTCTGAATGACAGATCCTAATGACGTCATGTAGATGGAGAAGAGAAGTGGTCCAAGTACTGAGCCTTGAGGAACCCCAGTAGCAAGTTGTTGTGACTTAGAAACTTCACCCTGAAGGATCTATCAGAAAGGTAGGACTTAAACCACTGGAGTGTGGTTCCAGAGATGCCCATCTTTCTGAGGGTGGACAGGAGAATCTGGTGATTAACGGTGTCAAAAGCAGCAGACAGGTCCAGCAAGATGAGTACTGAGGATTTGGAAGCTGCTCTCGCCAGTCGCAGGGCTTCAGTAACCGAGAGCAGGGCAGTCTCAGTTGAGTTGCCGCTTTTGAAGCCAGATTGGTTGCTGTCCAGGAGGTTGTTCTGTACAAGGAACATAGAGAGCTGGTTGAACACAGCTCGCTCAAGTGTCTTTGCAATGAATGGAAGAAGGGATACCGGTCTGTAGTTTTCTAGAAGTGCTGGATTTTGAGATGGTTTCTTCAGCAGTGGGCTTACCCGAGCCTGCTTAAATGCTGAGGGAAATGTTCCAGAGTGAAGAGAGGAGTTGATAATGTGAGTAAGGGACGGTATGACTGAAGAAGAAATCGCTTGAAGGAGGTGAGTGAGGATCGGTTCAAGTGGACAAGTAGTAGAATGACTGGACAGGATAAGTTTGGAAACGTCCATCTCTGAGAGTGGAGAGAAGGAGGAGAGCGAGTGTGCATTAGTCGTTGTGAAGTTATCCTCAGTCTGCGAATTGGTCACTGATGGTTCTTGTCTTATTTGTGAAGAAAACTGTAAGAGCTGATGGAGGAGGAGGTGGAGGTGGAGGCGGATTAAGAAGAGAAGAGAAAGTTTTGAAGAGTGTGCGAGCATCACAACAGTTGTTAATTTTGTTGTGGTAGTATGATGTTTTAGCAATGAAGACATTTGCAGAGAAGGAAGAGAGGAGAGACTGATACACACTGAGGTCATTAGAGTTTCTTGATTTATGCCATTTCCTCTCTGCAGCCCTGAGTTTAGAGCGATGTTCACGGAGTACATCGGACAGCCAGGGGACAGATGGGGTGGTGCGTGCTGGTCTAGACGACAGTGGGCAAAAGTTGTCCAAGCAAGAGGTTAGAGTGGAGCAAAGAGTGACAGTAGCACTGTTCGTGTCCAGAGCTGAAAACTGCGAGAATGAAGGAAGTGAGGATGAAACCACATAGGATAGGTGAGATGGAGAGAGTGAGCGTAGGTTCTGTCGAAAGGTGACCTGCGTTGGAGTGTGTGCTGCAAGTGCTACAGTAGGTTAGCAATGTAATGAGGAAGTGGTCTGAGGTGTGCAGTGGAGCAACTAAAGAGTTGTCCACAGAGCAACAGCGTGTGTAGTTGAGGTCCAGTTGGTTGCCTGATTTGTGAGTCGCTGTAGTAGACACTTGCTTGAGATCAAATGAGGCGAGCAGAGTGTTGAATTCAGCAGCCTGGGGTTTATCTAGGTGGATGTTGAAGTCACCAAGCAGTACCAGAGGAGTAACATCTTCAGGAAAGTTTGATAGCAACACATCCAACTCCTCCAAGAAGTTTCCCAATTGATCTGGGGGACAATAAATGACCACAAAGTGGATTTTAACAGGGTGGGTTACAGTAATAGCATGTGATTCAAATGAACCGTTACCTGTAGGTGATGGCTGAAGATCAAATTTCCAATCTTTTGATATTAGGAGACCAGTACCTCCATCCCCCCCAGTCGTACGAGGAGTGTGGGAACAAGTTAAATTAGTGGAGAGGGCTGCGGGAGTGGCAGTGTCTTCAGGATTGATCCAAGTCTCAGTCAGTGCCATGAGGCTGAGACCAGAATGAGTAGCAATAGAAGAAATGAAGTCTGCTTTGTTAACAGCAGACTGGCAGTTCCAGAGACATAGAGAGCATAGTAGTAGAGGTCAGAGGTACAGGCCGTAGATTTGTCGGATATGCCTTCCTTCGACGTACATTGCATGCTCTCCGAGTGTTAGTAGTGATAGTAGAGATCTGAAAGCACATAGTGAGTACAAGTACCACTTTTATATTTGCCTGATTACCTGTTATTGAAGTCAGCTGGCCACGCCTCACTATTTAGCAGACCGAAACTGGGCAGTCCCGCGATAGACAAATGCAAAACCAAGTGCCACTTCAGCACGTATTCACCAGGGTAAGACACACAGTAAATAAAACAAAGTTTCCTAGCAACGACGATCACGCAGTAGTCTAATGAGAAAACGAGGCAAAACACTTACAAACTGATGTCCTTATCTGTTGCTCGATTGTTTCTTCTGACAAGGGCTTCCAAAACAGCTAATTAAGTACTTTCACTGGCTTTGGCCACGCCCCACTATTTAGCAGACCGAAACTTTTTCCACAACATTGCACTGCACAGCATCTTGTATTCAGAACCATCTTTATTGTTTGGTCTCTGAGTAGACATGCGTTCGTCTCTAGTTGTTTACACTACATGCAGGGCTAAACAGGCAGCGATGTTAAACCAGAACTAATCTTCAGTTCAGTTTGATTTTTAACCAGCTTGACTGGTCACTTCCTTAGAACCGGCTCACTAACTGGTAATTCTGAAAAGAAAGAAAGCAACAGGACATAACACTGACACTTTAAAATGCCAATATAGGACAACCTAAAACAGGGTTCCTCAAATGCAGTCCTGGAGGGCCACTGCTCTGCATAGTTTAGCTCTTACCAGGGATTTTCAGGGGGATCCTGAAGACCTTGATGAGCTTGCTCAGGTGGTTTGATTAGGGTTGGAGCTAAACTCTGTGGGGCATTGGCCCTCCAGGGCAAGATTTGAGGAACCCTGACCTAAAGCAACACCAACATGAGCATGAAATGTAAACAAGACACTTACGAGTCTTAGGCCAACACATTATCCTTTACACAAATGTGACAAAATTTAAGGTCATAACCCTGCAAAAACAAACTCTACCACATTAAACACTGCCCTGCTGAAACAAACAAAAGAAACCATCACAGAATTTGTAATGGTTTTGCTGGTTATAATGGGAATTGTATTGTTTTTAATGGAAAATTCAGACTTAAGTGCCTCTAGAAGCTTGTGTTCTGCAAGTGAACGTCACTTTATTGTTCATCCCAAAGAAGCACAAAATAACTTTCACAGACTTTTACATTAACTGTTCCCTCTTGCTGGAATGACCTGCTCAACTTAATCCCAGCAGCTGAGTCCTTAGACATCTTCAAGAAATGACTAAAAACACATCTCTTCCATCTTTATTTGACCCTCTAACTCTAGCACTCTCTATTCTAATTCTATTCTTAAAAAAACTTCCCCCTTTAGACTTGCACTCTATTCATTTACTTACTGTTTGCTTTTCTTAAAAAAAAAAAAAAAAAACTAAAACTAGCTTGTCTATTCTTTTTATTCTTTTTCCATTCTATCTGTTTTCTTTTTATTATATAATAATAAAAAAAAAAACTTGCTACGTGTACTGCATTAGGCTAACTGAGACTTGTCATAGCACTTACATGTCTAAATGTAAATGTATATTTGTTGCCTTTTATTGGTGGTATGTTAAAACCATTAACTCCTAATGGAATATGTCCCAAAACACACAACAGGAAACCAGTTTTACTGGTTTTAATGGGTAATAGTTGATGGTTTGTAATGTTTGTAATGGTATTTGTAATGGAAACCAATAGAATGTGATAGTTTCTATTGTTTATTTTTTTGTTTGTTTTTTTTTTTCAGTGGGGTTGTTAGATTTTCTCATGCTGTGGAGGAAAACTTGAAGATTATGATCAGTGTTAACAAAAAGTGGATTCAGAGATTTTTAGTTGTAGAATAGTGCTTCTGAGGGATATCAGATTTTAGAAAAACAGCACACAGAATGCTCAATTCCTGCTCAATCATCTTGGAGAAGAACAGCACCCACACCAAAATCACTAGCATCTACAGCTAGCTTGAATGACCTGTTGAATGGTTAAACTAGGGTTGAATATCACAGGCTCTGTACAGTTGGGGCTGTCTGCTCTGTGTGAGAAAAATGTTCTTAACAATCTTTGTCTGTTTTCATGATACATTCGAACTCCTCCATTCAGGTTGGCTTAAATACATGAGGAAATGGTGTATTGTCAGTGCCCGGGTTTGTGATTGTGTAAGTTGTGAAGTTTTATATGTTGGTTTGCTTTGTGATTTTAGATGTATTTAGATGCAGCAGAAATTCCCCTGTGAAGGAACAAATAAAGAGTGTTAGTTAGCAACAGTGGCAACAGGGTTATTTTTCTTAGTGTATGTTTTGTTTCATGCTAATTAGTTGTGTAACCAATTGCCAATTTTCATTGATTGATTGGACTTTTTGATTGATGCTTTTTGATTGATGTTAATTCTTGATTTATTTTAGACTGAAGCTGGAGTCTTAACTAGATATTTACACTCACCATCTCTCCAAACAATGATGTATGCCCTCTTCTGTATATTGAGCCTGCAACACAGAACCTGGCAGTGGTAAGAGCACAAGCACTTGGTCTCCTGAACAAAACAATCAATGCCTAGCCTTTCAGTCATACCAACATTTCATCTTCTCCTGAGCTGCTTTCAGGTTTGCTTTGGCCAGTTCACAGGCCCTACTAAGCCTGAAACAAAAGATAACACATTGTCCAAGAGGTTAGAAGGACTAGAATGTTCAACAGCTCACACATTTCAAGGCCCCCTCACAGTATCCCTTACCAAAAAGTAGTATACCTCCAGTTTATTTTATTAAGTATACTTAAGTAAAGTTAAAGTATATTTAGACTTTTTGTAAGTATAAGTCAAGTATACTTAAATGTCATTTTAAGTATATTTCTTAGGAGTACATAAAGTACATTTCTGAGAAGTACATAAAAAGTAAAACTAAAAGCATACTTTCTTATTTTTAGTTTAAAAGAAGTATACTAATAGCACACTTGAATAAACTTCTTTTTCGTAAGGGATGGCCAAACACAAGTTTAGCTGGACTGAAACAAACCCATTTATTAACCAACCACCTATCTACATACATAAAAAAAAAAACAAAAACAACCAACCCAGTCTCTCTCAAACTCTTTAGAGCAGGTCTTCAGCATTGTCTCGAGAGTTTGATGGAATCTCTCAAGTGCACCTCGAGACTATGAATGATATGCAGATGCTGTGATGAATAAACAATTGCTTTACAGTTTTTCAATTGCTAACATCCTTTTGTCCAATCTGTAGTCATATTTTCAAAACACTAAACACAATTAGCACAACATCAGTCTGTTGTGACCATACCTTTAACACAATTCATGTTGTTTTCACACAATATTCAGTAAATTAACACGTTTCTAAAATGCTTAAATTTTATTTTCACACAAGCTTACCCCATACCAAAATCAGAGATCTTTCTTATCTTTTAAAAAAAAAAAAAAAAAAAAATGCTTAAACACAACATGACAGAAATGAAGACCTACAGTTTTTCAATTGCTAACATCCTTTTGTCCAATCTGTAGTCATATTTTCAAAACACTAAACACAATTAGCACATCAGTCTGTTGTGACCATACCTTTAACACAATTCATGTTGTTTTCACACAATATTCAGTAAATTAACACGTTTCTAAAATGCTTAAATTTTATTTTCACACAAGCTTACCCCATACCAAAATCATAGATCCTTCTTAACTTTTTTACAAATGCTTAAACACAGCATGACAGAAATGAAGACCTAATGTTCCAAACTTCAAATATAGTGTAAAGCCTCTACTTCTGCAACAACACCAGCTCAAAAGTACTGAAAAAAAAAAAAATATCTCTATATAAAATATTGTAACATCTGATAAGCATTTTTAAGTAACAGATCACTAAAATATTTAGAAATAGCTGATTCCAGTCTCAGTTGGAGGAATAGTCAGGTGTTGATGCTCTTTCCATTACATCAACAACATAGTGTAAAAAAGACCTCTTTGAATTGGTTTTGTGGATGCAGAACAACACAAAGAATCAGAGAGAGAAAAAATAATGCCTGGGAGAGGGAGAGGCATAGTTAGATCAGAAGAAGATAGGTAAGGTAGAAGAAGAGGTAAGGGAGGGGTAAGAATGAGTGCTGGACTGTGCAGTTTTATGTTTGTTTGTTTGTTTTTCCCTCTTACACATGTGGAACCTATGAAAGCTTATTTCTGCCATGGAATATAAAGGGTAAAGGGTAATTGTGACTTCGTTTCATCTCACAGTTCTGACTTTTTTTCTTGCAATTCTGAATTTATCTCACAATTCGGATAAAGTCTGAATTGCAAGATGTAAACTCGCAATTCCAAGAATAGAAGTCCACATTATGAGATAAAAAGTTCACAATTACCGTTTTTACTTTTTTTATCCTGTTACCAAACAAGCTTGCATAGTAACCAAAGGCCATGTATGTTGTAATTTTTGTTGATCTCTGGCATCAGCTACCATCCACATCCAGCCCTCATCCACTGGAGAGCAACTTCAATCAAGGTTCTGATTGAATTTCTGAAAAGAGGACCCTATTTTTTCTATTGTACATTCTATAAAGTAATGACTCATTCAGTTTTAGACAGTATGTTGCCAGGAATGAACACATTCAACACTTAAAAATGTAAAATGGGTTTCAGTTGAAGGTAACTAAAATACAAAAAACAATGGATTTTTATATTGTCTATGCAAGTAGAACTGAAACATGTATGTCAAACATATATAAGAAAGTAATGCAGTTTTTGTAAAGCCATCAACTGTTAGTATTTTGACAGTCACTGTGCTAAGATTGACTATATGTTCCTATTGGATAGAAAAGTAGTGCTAATGTTTTGTCCGAATGACTCGATTTTGAATCAGGTTTGCTGTGTTGATAGAGTTAGTATATGTAGAAAAAGGTATTCAGCATTTTGAAATGTAGAGTTTGTATTTACTTAACAAAATGTGGTTTTGGCCAGAAAATGAACTATTTGACTAATTGTGTGATGTAGGTGTGTTGCTGTGTTAAGAGTTTAGAAAAAGTATTTTAAGTATTGGTAAACACTTGTTAACAATTGAAATAAACTGTAACAACCGGGAGAAAAGGTGAGACATAAAATTAGCCTTTGATCAGACTAAACAACTCACGGTAACCCAAATACTATAGAAGAACTTAAGGGCTCTGGAAATGACGGGGGCTGTGACCTTACCCAAGAGCGGCTTCAGGAAACAGTGTTCCTGCACACATGATTGTGAGAAGATGATTACGTGTCAATCAAAACACATTCCAATGGCTGTCTAATGGCAGGAATAGGATGTAGTGCAGCTGCCTGTATTCTGACAAGCATGATATGATCTACAATATTGAGCCTCATCTGACCTCAACCCAGGACAGAAAAAAATGCCTTAACACACGATCCAGAGTTTTCTTGACACCCAAGTGGCCAGACAGACAATGACCGATAGATATCAGACCGATGAACTTCTGAAACCACTACTTGAAACAGAACTGCGGTCATCCTGACTTGACACAAAACACCATCATGAAAACATTAGCCAGAAGCTACATTTTGTATATTACATCTTCAGACAAAGGTGACAAAGTCTTGTTTTTGCTGAAGTATTAACTGCTGAATGCAATGTAAGGCTCCATCAAAGCCTTTAATTATTACCTCAGAACCTTGGGCTGATTTTTCAGTAAATGACAAATCATCATGCAGAACCACAGACCGAAAAAAAGCTCCTGTACCTCTACAGATCTTGATAGGTAGCCTAAATTCAGAATCAGAAGACAAACAAAATCCTTCAAAAATGATGGTGATCCCGCTAACTGGAATGGGACATCGACCAAGGATGCACTTGGCACAGGGCTTACAAACGCTACAGTTTTTGCTGATTTTTGTTTCTTACTTAGAACAAGACAGTCTGCGATAAGATGACCTGGTCTCTTACAATATAAACAGACCCTTTCTGAAATTGAACGGTCATTAGTTTTTTCATTTTTCTTAACAGGTGATGAGACAGGGGACATAGACTTTACCTATTGTGCTTTCCCATACCCGAAACTCAGCTTGTTTGTCACCAAAATGTACTTATCTGCCAAGAATGCAGCTTGTTGTAAAGTCACTCCCTTCTGCTCACTGCAATAAACAGACACAGCCCTCTGGCAGAGTTTTTAAAATTCCTCAAGAAAAAAAAAAGTTGTTCCTTACAATCCACCTTCTGAAATCAAACTCATCAAACAGATTCTTCTTCTGTCTTGCAACTTAACATAAGCATGGTGAGCAAGGTTGGTAAAACTTCGAAAGCGCTGGCAGTGAGCTTTTCAGTGACCATTTCAGAAGCTGCTTTCAATTCCAACTTCTTAAGAAAGTGTTAATGTTTAAGATACATTTGTTTCTTTTTAAATTGTCTTTCCTTCTCTCTAGCCTCTAGTGTTTTTTCCTGTAAATCTAGTTCCTTGAGCCTAAGCTGAACTGCAGACTTAAAAAGGTGAAATGGTCCTGAAAAACAAACAAAAAAAAGCAATCATAATTGTACTGTTTGTGGTGAAAAAAAATGACCACATTAGAAATAAACGGGACGTTAATTTTTATATCTTGTGGAGATGAGTGGTACTGCACCCAAACAAAATCTGACTGAAAACTCATGTTTTGCGATATCAGCCTCAAATTTGGAGCACAACCTGTTTAGATTTATGGCTTTGATTTTCACACCGATTTGGAGTAAAACATGTTTTGGAAAATACATATTTTATATAAATGCTTTTTTTTTTGTATTTTTGTGAATTTTTCATAATAATAAACTTCAATATATATAGAACTTATTATATATATGTAACACAGTTCATAAGTCAGGAAAAAGGAAATGGGAACCGGTGAACTTTCAAATAAAACTTTAATAATAAAATAAACACAAAGTAGCGCGACAGCCCCTCGCGGATGACTGTCACGCACAAACAGAACCAAAAACACAAAATAAAATCCAGGCCCAGTCCTCTCTCATCTTACACATTTGTCACTCCTCCTTTTATCCTTCCGGAGCTCCTCTGTGGGACTCGAGACCAGTGAGCGGCTCAGGCTTTTTAACTTTTCAGCAATAATTTGCCAAGTGTCTTCTTTAAAAGGAGACCAAACTTAAGTCTGTGGTCCGAAGCATTTAAGATTTATGACAGTTTAAGTCAGAAATTGCATTTATAGGTTTATGAAAGACACAATAATCCCAAACACTGGATTAAAATACAGTACATTCATCACACCAGAAAAATCCCCTAAAAATGCAAAATATTAAATAAAAACATTATCAAACTAAAATATAGTTCATTAATTTAATTGAAATACATGTATAAATGTTCATTTTGACCGCCACATGAGCAGCACCGAGGGTTCATCAGCAAAAGACAGTTCCTCATCCTGCAGCAGCTTCCAAATTGGCAACTTCATCTTGTATTGATTATGATGATCATTAGAGCATGTTTTAGTTTTACAGCAGGTCACGTGTGTTCAGCGGCTGATTTCAGTCTCAGTCAGTGATTCAGAGGAAACTAGAGGCTGCTGTAGGACTGTTAGTGTGTGAGAGACAATCAGAGACACAAAAACTCGCTCTGGTGTGTGTGTGTGTGTGTGTGTGTGTGTGTGTGTGTGTGTGTGTGTGTGTGTGTGTGTGTGTGTGTGTGTGTGTATGTGTGTTGTATGAAAATCATCCAGGTGCCGGCCGTAGTGAATCATTGAGAGACAGGTGGATTGATGGCTTCTATAAATAGCAGCACCTACATAAGCTCTACTCTGACAGTAAAGCCTGTTTGACAGACGAGAGACGCTCAGATCTGAGCCTCACATTCAACATCAGCACAAACAAACACATTGAAACAAGTGAAAACAGCATGTTTGCACACAGGACATTATTTGAACACAGTCATTAAAATCACACTGTTCATGCACTATTATGTTTGCTTTTTTATAACATCATCTGTTTAAATCAATAGAAATAGAAGACAGAAAAGCATTTGAGACACATGAGCTGAATGATGCTTGAAAGAGTGAATAAAGCCAAATAACCATTTGTGAAGGTTTTACATAAAAATGTGTCTGATAATAAATAAATAAAAAAATTAAATAAGATGAGTGACAGTGAAAGTGACATACAGCCAAGTAAGGTGACCCATATTCAGAATATGTGCTCTGCATTTAACCCATCCAAAGTGCACACACACAGCAGTGAACACACACCGTGAACACACACCCGGAGCAGTGAACACACACACACACACACCGTGAACACACACCCGGAGCAGTGGACTCACACACACACACACACACACCGTGAACACACACCCGGAGCAGTGAACACACACACACACAGCAGTGAACACACACACACACCGTGAACACACACCCCGAGCAGTACACACACACACACACACACAGCAGTGAACACACACACACCGTGAACACACACCCGGAGCAGTGGACACACACACACACACACACACACACACACACAGCAGTGAACACACACACGGAGCAGTGAACACACACACACACACACACACACACACACACACACACACACACACACACACACACACACACACACACACACACACACAGCAGTGAATACACACACACACACCGTGAACACACACCCGGAGCAGTGGACACACACACACACACCATGAACACACACACACCGTGAACACACACCCGGAGCAGTGGACACACACACACACACCATGAACACACACACACCGTGAACACACACCCGGAGCAGTGGGTATCATTTATGCTGCGGTGCTCGGGGAGCAGTTGGGGGTTCGGTGTCTTGCTCAAGGACACCTCAGTCGTGGTATTACCGGCCCGAGACTCGAACCCACAACCTTAGGATTAGGATCAAACTCTATAACCACTAGCCCACGACTTCCCCATTATTCAGATTAATATATTATTGACTGAGACACATGGGATATATTTTACTTTCTTTTATAAATTCATGCATCAAACTGAAAAAAAGGATTTATTTGATCAAGAAGATTGTGAAATATTATTTCAGTTTAAACAGCTGTTTTCTATGTGAATATCTGTTAAAGTGTAATGTATTTCTGTGATGCGCAGCTGTATTTTCAGCATCATTACTCCAGTCTTCAGTGTCACATGATCTTCAGAAATCATTCTAATATGATGATTTGCTGCTCAAGAAACATTTCTATTGTGTCGTGCTGCACAATATTTTTGAGGAAACTGTGATACAATTAATTTTTTTTAGGATTCACAGATGAATAGAAAGTTCAAAAGAACAGCATTTATTTGAAACAGAAATCTTTGTAACATTATAAACATCTTTAAGGTCACTTTGATGCATCTATTATAGAAATGTAATAATCTAATAGTTCATTGTAAATATGTTAATGAGGATGAAAATGGTTTTATATATTTTATAACTGTGAGTGTGCAGGATGATCCACAGATACAACTCTGACTGAACATTAGTTGAAAATCACTTTTATTCATTGGTATTTAATGCTGAAACTGCTGGGATTATATGAAGGACGTCACTGCGTCCCTCTAGTGGTGCTTCAGGGTAAAGCACTACACACACACACACACACACACACACACACACACACAGGCACTTCTCTATGTAAACTGGAATATTATGATGCTTTATTAATCAAGCAGACACAATGAACAAACACATCCAGCACAGCTCGTCTACATGGAACTCTCTGAGAAAGTTAAGGCACATGGAAAACTATCAACAGCACTAACATTCACTCCAGCAACATAAGCGTCTTTTAGGCCCCATTTCCAGTTTATACACAACAGGTCATATTTCAGAAGCAGAGGACTGAATCTGTTCTATAATTGTATGCAGTGTTTTCCTTCCGGTTCAGCTGCAGTCGATCCAGTGCACCTCTGAGCCTCAGATGACTTCAGACTCGTGTCGGGACAGAGCTGCAGGAAGAGTCTCTGCACAGAATCACACACAGCAAACACATGATTACACCAGAACACAGCACACACATCAGTCTCATTATTACACACGTGTGGGTGTGACAGTGTGTGTGTGTGAGAGAGAGAGAGAGAGAGTGTGTGTGTGTGTGTGTGTGTGTGTGTGTGTGTGTGTGTGTGTGTGTGTGTGTGGCAGGAAGTGAAGGAGAGAACAGAGAGAGAGAGAGAGAGAGAGAGTGTGTGTGTGTGTGTGTGTGTGTGAGAGAGAGAGAGAGAGATAGAGAGAGAGAATTTGAATTTTAACACACCTTTATTACAACTAACCTAAACTAATACATTCAGTTCCTACCTACAGGAGTACAAAAAACCACACACATTCCATATATCAAATATACAAATAAATATCCATAAAAAAACTCATTTCAATACATATGCAAACTGTAAACTCTCATTAATTATTTCACACAGAACCCCCTTATAACACCAAATCAATTCAAAAGACATAAGATCTCCCATAGCCTTATAATATCGAAAGTCAATTAAAATTCTGGATTTTACTAGGTTAAGAAACACAATTTGCAAATTAACACTTGAGGTGCGTTCAATTCTTATTTTTCTAGTGTCATATATCGCCTTCTTCGCTTGACCCAATAAAAAGTTCAGTAATTGGCAACAAAATCGACGTCTCCGGATGTATTTAAATCCACAGATAAACATTTCCAAAGAAAAAATCTCATCAAAACAACCAAATAAAATTCTTTAAAACCTGAAACAATGGTACAAGCCTGATACAATACACAAAAGCATGAAAAATGTTCTCCTTCTGAAAACAAAAAGGGCATTCATCGCTAATATCATGGTTTATGACTGAAACAAATGCGTTCACAGCAATCGCTCCATGAAGGATCCTCCATTGTAAGTCACCCACTTTTTTTGACACAGGTGACTTGTATAATGCTCGCCATTCTGGCTTGACATCCTCCCCAAGATGGAGGGCAGAACGCCAAGGCGTATCAACTCTTTTATGCAAAAACTTCTTATTCAGAGTTTTGACACAATTTTTGTGCAAAATTTTTCCACACACTAGATTAGGACCCATTAACATCAACAAATTGGCTTGTAAGAAAACACCTTCACATTCTTCAAAATCAGTCAACAGATACAAATCAGGAAAAGGGTCATTACAATCTGGAGTAATTGACCCTTCAGTATAATCTTCCAGCAGTTTAACTTCTTCTGACGTAAGTGCTGACTTCCATTTTTCAAGTAATCTGGCTGTTATGCGTTTCGATTTTAACCCCAAATGTCTGACGACTGCATCAACATTCTCAAAGTCCAGTCCAGCCAGTTTAAATAATTGTCCAAGCGTTAAAACTCCAGCATTAAGAAGAAGATCACAAATTGCAGGGAGTATTTTTTCATTTGATATGTCCAAGCGCGATCCATAAACCAGCGGTTCTTGTAGCACCCAATGCAGAGAGGTCATAGAGCTGGGTCTCTGCACCTTGAACAAAGACCAAATTTTAAATAGGTTCTGATAAAAAATTGGCAACTTAGACAAGTCCATCTTTTGCGGATTCAACCAGAACAAAGATCTCTCAAAGTTAAGACCTCTGAAATCTCGCAAAATAACACAAGCAGCGTATTTCCAGTTTGAGTCCACTGGTCCAGTCAACAACCTTTGAGCAAACTGAAGCCTAAAGGCTGCTATTCTGCTCTGTATTTGCATTAAACCATGTCCTCCTTCTTCTTTGGGTAAATATAGAACAGCTTTTGGCACCCAATGCATCCTGTCCCAAAAAAAAAATCAACTAAAATAGACTGTAATCTTGGCAGTAAATCTCGTGGAGGATCCACACAATTAAATCGATGCCATAGAGCAGATGCAATTAAATTGTTTATGATCAATACTCAACCTTTATATGACATTTTGGGGAGCAAAAAAATTTCCATTTATTAAGGCAAACCTTTAAACTTCTCCACACAATCCCTTCAAAATTCTTTTCATAAACATCTCATCCCCTAAAAACACTCCCAAATATTGTAAGCCTTCCTTGGTCCAGGATAAACCTTCTGGAAGTTTTGGTTCCCTATTGACCCAGCTTCCAACAAATATTGCTTTACTCTTGGACCAATTTACTTTTGTGGCAGAAATGTTTTGAAAATTTTTCAGGATCTCCAACAGAACATTTACATCTCTCTGTCCATTAATTAAAATAACAACGTCATCAGCATATGCCAATAACTTAAAAACATTTTTACAACATGGGACATGTACTCCAGAGACTCGCGCTCTTAATTTATTTAAGAGGGGCTCTATAGCCAAAGTATACAGCATTCCAGACAAAGCACAGCCTTGTCTGATACCTCTCAACACTTCAAAAGGGGCACACAAATTTCCATTAATTTTTAAAATACTTTCAACATCATTGTACAACACTTTTATCAAAGAAATAAAATCATTGCTAAAACCAAAAGCTATTAAAACATTCCATAAGTACAAGTGTAACACTCTGTCAAACGCTTTTTCTTGGTCGATAGACACGAGGCCAAAGTCCAGTTTTAGGTTTTTACCTATGTCTAAAATATCCCTAATAAAGGAAATATTATGAAAAATTTGTCAGAGAAGCAATACATATTTCTCCCATAAATGAGGAAAGGAAAAAGCAAATTAGACTCAACAAACACAAACCCCCATAAATGTGCTTTTCATTTTTCATTGCAACTATTGGACTCTGGTTGGGCATTAAGCTTGGCAAGTATTTTCTTCAGACGATATATTTCTTGATTGCTAAAACACCCTTCACTCCTATATATTTTTGCTTTATCAATGAACTGCAGCACATCAGGAAAATGCTCTTCAATACGAACTTTTCTCGCATTCTTGGTTGCTTTCAAAAAATATTTAATGTCATCTGAACTATAACTCTTATTGGAAAAACCACTTAGCGGAATACTGCACTCCACACTACATTCTGAGAAATCACTTTCACTTCCTGTGTCCGTTTGACTTAAATCGCAAACCAACCCTTTTTTTGCTTGCTGATTTGAAGGACGCTGTTCTAGCCTTCGCTTCAGTGGCGTTTTAAAAGCACAATTTAACTCAGTCTCCATCACACTTTCAAAATTAACAGGAGGTTTGTCTACCGTGTCCACAACACAGTCTGTATTCTCCACCTCATTATCTTCACCCACAGTAACCATCATCCCTTCATCTTCCTCAGAACTATCTGCCCGCTCCTCGTCCACCGTTACTGTAACAGCCGCTGTCTGCACTGAACTCGGTCCAGGCACCTCACCGTCTGCGACTATCACAGCGACATTCCGATTTACATTTTCATTTACAATGTTCCCGTCCTTTAAAGGTTTCTCATTTGACTTATCCTGTCTACCTGGACATGCACTGACCATATGGCCCATAATGCCGCAATTAAAACACTTCATGTTGTTTGTGGTGGCAAAAATTACGTAATTAAATTCCTCATGTCGAAAACTTAAGGACAAATCCAGTTCATCAATGTTATCTTGCAGGATCATTTAAACATAACGCCTGAAAGACACTACATGTTTCAAGAGAGGAGACTTGGTCCCACCGCTAAACTGCATTGGTCCGACCGCTTCACCCACCGCTAAACTGCATTCCTCCACACCAGCGACTGAATCTATTTTTACACCATGACGCCTTGTCAGAGAATTGAAACTCCCGCCGCTGCCTGGGGTGGCCATGCTCCCAACACGTGGGAGCCGACACCCCATCCGACACAACACTCACTTCCCTCCTTCACAAATGAATTCTAAAAAATAGAAACAAATAAACAACTGACCAAAAACCAAACAAGAAAAAAAAAGAAAAAGATAGAGAATTATATACCACTCGTACCTCACACAGCAGCCAAACGCTCGCTCACAATCGCTCCGCCCACTCACCCGGCACATGCGCACAGAGAGAGAGAGAGACAGAGAGAGAGTGTGTGAGAGAGAGTGAGTGTGTGTGTGTGTGTGTGTGTGTGTGTGTGTGTGAGGTGAGTGTGTGTGTGAGAGAGAGAGAGAGAGAGAGAGAGAGAGTGTGTGAGAGAGAGTGAGTGTGTGTGTGTGTGTGTGTGTGAGAGAGAGAGAGAGAGAGAGAGAGAGAGAGAGATAGTGTGTGTGTGTGTGTGTGTGAAAGAGAGAGAGTGAGTGTGTGTGTGTGTGTGTGTGTGTGAGAGAGAGAGAGAGAGAGTGAGTGTGTGTGTGTGTGTGTGTGAGAGAGAGTATGTGTGTGTGCGCGTGTGTGTAGGTGTGTAGGTGTGTGAGAGTGTGTGTGTGTGTGTGTGAAAGAGAGAGAGAGAGAGAGAGAGAGAGAGAGAGTGTGTGTGTGTGTGCGCGTGTGTGTGTATGTGTGAGTGTGTGTGTGTGTGTGTGTGTGAAAGAGAGAGAGTGTGTGTGTGTGTGTGTGTGTGTGTGTGTGTGTGTAAGAAAGAGAGAGAGAGAGAGAGAGAGAGAGAGTGTGTGTGTGTGTGTGTGTGTGTGTGTGTGTGTGAGAGAGAGTATGTGTGTGTGCGCGTGTGTGTAGGTGTGTAGGTGTGTGAGAGTGTGTGTGTGTGTGTGTGTGTGAGAGAGAGAGAGTGAGTGTGTGTGTGTGTGTGTGTGAGAGAGAGAGAGAGAGAGAGAGAGAGAGAGTGTGTGACTGTGTGTGTGTGTGTGTGTGTGTGTGTTTGAGAGAGTATGTGTGTGTGCGCGTGTGTGTGTGTGTGTGTGTGTGTGTGTGTGTGTGTGTGTGTGTGTGTGTGTGTGTGTGTGTGTGTGTGTGTGTGTGTGTGTGTGTCTGAGTGTGTGTGTGTCTGAGTGTGTGAGTGTCTGAGAGTGTGTGTGTGTGTGTGTGTGTGTGTGTGTAATTGATCGCTGGTGTCATTCTGTCTAATAACTGATCACTGTCTCAGTCCATATCTGACCTTTTCAAAGTTTACTTGTTACTATTTTTAGCAACAGTACATTACTATAAAAATAGTGTTATTATGCATTTAATATAAATGTAGTTGACATTTATATTGTGCTATTATCTGAATTTTAGAGTGTTTTTGAAGCACTTAAGTACATCTTTACATGTAATTTCATAATCACTTTTATTGTCTTTGAAATATGGTTAAAGTATTTCTGCATGTACTGACAAGTATTTATGATCAATTAAAATATAATAATGATTTCTTAATAGGGGTGTGATGAGACACTTATCCCATGAGACGAGACGAGACACGAGACTGGGTTTACGAGAACGAGACGAGACGAGACGAGAGTTTTAGACTTTTTTTAAAGAAATCCTCAAAGATGAAATATGTAGGGAAAAGTAGTCTTTTATTCAACTGAAAAACACAAAATGCAAAAAATGTAGGAGCATTTTGAAATCAACTTGTGCTTTATGAAATTAAACTTCTATTATATATCTATATAATATAATATACCTGTTATATGCAGCAATAAAAAACATGTAAACTAGAGCTGCATGATTCTGGATAAATTGAGAATCATGTTTTTTTATATAAAAATTGGAGATCACAATTATCTTACAATTCTGAAGAAAAAAGATTGGAAAACTAAACAAAATAACATAATTTACGTTTGGTTTTGACAAAATGTTCATTGCTTAAGACTTTATAAATATATATTAATTTGAACAAAATTCCTCCTGGAGGAAAAGTATAAGCGTTACAACACACACACGTGTTAAGATACTTTCGTTTTGAATGCTACTGTAGAGAGTAAGTGTTTATACTCAAACTATAAACCTTTATCCCAGTACTTATGTTAATTTAATGTCTGTAACACAGAAATAATGAGGTGTGGTTGAAACTACATTTTGTGTTGCTCTTTGTGGATCAGCAGCAGCATGAATGATTCATTAACATGGACAGCGACAAAACGTGCTTCTCGCGGTCCACTGACACTCACGACGTGAAACAGTCGTAATAGACATAGCTGAATCGTTGTCTTTCAGGAATAAGATTGCGTGTGTGTTTGATTTATCTAATATCTCTAATATCTAATATAAACTGTAAATTGTTCTGTGAGGATATCGTCACGTTCTCGTGAGACCAGCCGGATCTCATGGGACACATCGGATCTCATCACATCCCTATTTCTTAATGATGTATTTAAATATATTTTATTATTACACATTTATAAAGAAGTTGCAGTTTAGTTCATTTAAAATATGTTACTGTAAGTATTATATCAACTAATATATACAGTATTACCACAATAAAACATTTAAAAACAATGATTTAAAGTAAATGATTTAATGATGAACTTTGATATTATTACAAAGTCCACTTTTTAAAAGTTCACCCAAAAATAAAAATTCTGTCACCATTTTAATGTTAATTTTTGGGTGAACTACACCTTAAGAAACCCAGTCATGGTGTAACACTCTGTGTATTATGACGTGGAGAGTACAAAACAATATAGGGGAGACGCTCAGTTTATAATAGATTAAACGATCAACAATACAGTAGTGTTAATCACCAACCATATACCTAAATCACCCCTTATGTGGTACAATGTGCTACAATGGAAGTGTCTCACTTTAAGTCACTTAAGTGGCCCTTCATTTCATTAATATTATATTATCTGCAAGTACAGTTTTTAAAAACACTTTTAAGATTTGAAGTACACTACAATGAAGTACACATTCAGTGCAATAGAGTACACCTCTGTTTCAGTGTTCGCTAGTTTCATGTCTCTCGTATCACAGCACAAAATCAATCACATGTTGGTGTTGAATTTGTGTAATAAACAGCTGTGGTTTGTGATCGCTGGGCATTTAGGGCCCGATATACTTCAAACGAAATCAAAGGACGAACTGATATGGCGTCATTTCAAACAAAATCAGGCCGAAACAAAGTTCATTTTGAGTTTGTCACGGCAGTTAGAAACAGCTGACCAAAGCAAACTTTCTGGGGGAGTTTGTTTGGCTCCTAAACACCTTTGAGCTATCATTGGTCAGTGATGGCTACGCAGTCGGTGGGTGTGTTCTGAAACTCCAACTTCTTGGACATGTGATTTTTTCCCCCCGGTTCGTATCTCATTCAACGGAGGTCAGGCAAGAGAACAACATCTCCTGAATAGTGTCGGCACAGATATATCCGCACCTGTATGATCGCTCGTGGAGAGACTTTAAAGATTCAGAGAAAGCATTTAATTCCTAGAAAGAAATTGCAACGAAGTTTGGTGTCGACGACCCGGAGTTATGCTAAAAGCGATGTAGAGAAACAGTCATCATGCTGATGATGCTTCATCACTCTGAGTCTGTGACAAACCGTCCAGCATCTTATTGCTTTATTTCACTTGATTTCTGGGTACAGATGAGCGTCACCTAACCTTTACCCTCCAGTGATGGACAGATGAGGCTCTCGTGATTGACCTCCACAGCTCCGCAGCTCACACATCTGGTCTGAAACAGATTCCCTGCAGACAGAACAAGATTTCAACACATCTGTCAAACGAACACAAAAAAGAATTCAAAACTAAATCCATTACATCAGTCCTGCTGACTGAGTCGCTATAACTGCAGCCACAAACTATACCTGTCTACTCAAAGCACACTGAACTACAAGGATGTGACATTCTGGGGTTATTTTATTAGTATTGTGTGACAGAGATCACTTCAAACCTTTGCTTTAGTGTGATGCTGTGTCTAAAAGTCACATCTGAATATCTGAATAGTGCTTTTCACAACACTCATCATTTCAAAGTAGCACTACAGGAAAACATGATGCTACTGTCTATAATATCTTCATATCCTCATGCCTTATAGTGTCCTTTAGCAAATTAGAGCTGAAAAACAGGACCTACATTTTGAGCTAAATTATTATTATTATTATTATTTTTCCAGGGTTCATTCACCTTTTTGAAAATGAAATTCAAACACTTTTCCAGTATTCCCAAAATATTTTGAACAACTGTTTCCAGCAATTCAAAATGTTGTTGTTAATGCAAGAGCATAGTTTGCGTGTGCTTCACACATTAGCCTCATTTGTAAAGCTGGAGGTTAGTTTTAACACCAGTAGAAGGATGAACAGTCATATTCATTACTGTAAACACTTGTGAACAATAAATATATGGATTTGAAATTCAATTATTTCATGCTAAGTACACTACAAATACATTTATGTACTTAATAAAATACCCTGCAATTGTACTTTTAGTATACTAAACTGGTATACTTCAAGTCAGCTAAATTGGAACAACTAATTTTCTGCTTTAATTGTGCAAAAGTAGTGCTGAAGTCCAATTATAGACATACTTAGTATATTTAATTCTGCTAACGTGAAACTATTGCAAGTATACTTTAGGCACACTTGAAAACCGATATTATTCAAGTCTTAATCAAAAGTGACTTTAAAACACATATTAGGCTTTTACACATTTTAAATTTTAAAACACTTTTATTTTTTTAATAAATGGGCATTGTGCACAAATGTAATACTCCAAATAAAGTTTCATTCTAATTTTTATATCAGTAAGTATGTCTCGAGTTCCTGTGATGCTCCTGTGATGATGGTGAATGGATGTGAGCTCCGTCTCTATGGCGATGTTGTGTCTCTGCTCCCTCTAGTGGCAGATTATGAGACTGCAGTCAAAAAACATATATTAAAAAAAAAAAAAGTTATATTTTCGGCGAATAAGTTTTGTAGGAAACATTTTGTAACCTTTCAATAACGCTGACGTCAGAAGGACAATTCGGCGTTTTAGAAAGATTTCAGAACAATATTCTCACAATGTTTTTATAAGATAAATGTTAGCTGGGATTTCCAGGAGTCACGTGACATCAGTTGCTTTTCTCAGCGCTGCTCGGAATGGCCCAATCACGCGGTCGCAATTACAGAATATTTTTTTTTTTTTTTTACATCACCATGAAAACGGATGGAATGGATTTCTAATCGTACGTCAGATATCTTGGAACGAGAAGATGAACAGATATGTATACACCGGTATCCAATATTTCTCTGATGTGTCTGTGAAGCCTCGAGCGCCCCCTGCAGGATCGCGCAGCAGCGTCTCTCCGGTAACCGACTCCAGCCTCTGCCGCGACACTGCGCCGGTCCCGGTGATGGAGGTCGATGGCGGTCTGTCTGGAGGATGAAGCCGAGCGCAGAGCCGTCCGCAGAGCGCGCCGCACCGCCAGATCCGTCAGCCTCCGGACAGGTACATCATTACACACACACACACACACACACACACACGACTGACTCCAGCTCTGCAGTAATGATGCTCTGGTGAAGCAGCAGCATCTCTTGTTGCCATGGTGAGTCAGCACTAACGAGGGCACTAACTGTACACTGCGGTCAGGAGGAAGTTACTGAGAACTGCTGTCTCTCAGAGACCATGACCCTGCAGGATCAGATGTGGACATAAAGTGCTGCAGGTACAGGAGCGTTGATCAGTGTGTGAGTGTGTGTGTGTGTGTGTGTGTGTGTGTGCTGACTGTAGTTACACACCCTGCGGTGTCACAGGCTCAGACAGCACCGTTACTGCATCATAACACAGTTCTGTCATCACAGATCTGCTCTCAACACACAGAGAAACTGCGAGATTATGATTTACTCTTTTCAGCCCAGATAATAACAAAAGATGTGTTCTAACGTTTCGCTGTTAACTTACGAAATTGGTATTTCTTATTTACTTTTAAAACATTTTTTATTATATACAATCAAGCGAACACTCCATTTGATCATTTTGCAAATATTGTAGGAACGTTACTTTTAAATGTTAGTGTTGAATTTTCTCTGAACGTTCTGAAATGTCCCACTAAAACATTTCAGAAAAAAAATATTTGAGTATAAACAATGTTTTTGCTAACATTTTGCAAACATATTAAAGACCAGATAATTCTGAATGTAGGTTCTATTAATATTGTTCATGACCAAGTCAGAGCGTTAGATGTGAGGAGCTTGGATCTCTGATTACTGGAGGAGATCATTCAGAAGCTGACCGGCTGGGGGAATATGGAATACACTTTTAAAGCATTAGGCTCACACACACTTGCAGACTTTGTGAATAGTTACAAGTTAGAAACTGTCCATCACACACTAAACGACTGAGGATCACACACTATCGCAGAATGTAAAGTCACTCAGAAACAACACAACAACCTCAAGCAGAAACACACACGGCTTGCTGGGAGGAGATGTGTGACCGTAATGAAAACAATATGTGTCTAAAATCAGCTCAAATCATCCAAATATCACTGTTTGATCTCTGACGTCCTAACCCTGGTCTGAAAGCTAAAATGCAGCGTCTGTGCCCATCTATACGCTAAAAGCTTTACAGCACAGACTGAGTCAACTTAAAACTACTCTACACAGCATACATTAATAACTCAAATTCAAAATGTTATTTGCTGGTTAATTTATGTCATTATGTCCCTTTTTGAAGCAATTCTTCTTATACATATATTAGACCAATATATGAAGTCTGTCTAGGAAAAAGCAATTATTATACCAGCAAACTTAAAATTGGAGTAAAAATGAACAAACTAGGCTATAAGTACTTTGTATTGTAGGCTTGGATTATTATATTATTATATAGCCTAGGAGTTTATTTACATATAGACAGTCAAAAAAGACAAATTTAATATTTTATTTATAACAGTGTTTTATATATTTATAAAATAATAACACACCACAGATCCTCAAGAAACAGTAACAAAAACATAGTGACAGAAATGTTAGAAATAGCGTGTGGGGGTGTCACGTGATGAAGGAGCGACTCAAACCTGAAGACTTGTCAGAGAAGAGGAGAGGAACTAATCACAGACTGAAGACCCAGGTAAACAATGAATTAATCTCTTCTGTATCTTATAGTGTTATAGTTTTGTATTGTTTGTAGTGTGATCAGCGTTTGTGTAAGTAATAGATGTGTTGGGGAAAGTAACAGTAACATTTTAATTACATTTTGCTAAAATGAACGAAATGACTCGAAAAAAAGATTCGTTCATTTTGCTGAACGAGACTCAAAAGTCAGAGTCGGTAAAATGATCTGAACTTCCCATTACTATTTTTTTTTTATTTTTATTAAATTCAAAAATAGGACATACAGCAGGAAAACAACATCTTCTGTACATCAATAAAGTCTATGGACAAAATACAAATAACCCAGGGAGGTCAAGGGGTTATCAAAAACAAAGTATAATGAAAACAAAGGCAAAGAAGGAAAAAAATTTAACAAATATCTTGTAAAGCTCACAGAGGTCATATGATCTAACAGCTTTTTTGTTTGTACACTCAGATATTGAGAGAACATAGTGCTTAATATTAGCAGCAAGTTCCAGAAAGCTTGGTTTCTTTTTTAAGAATTTTGACTTGTGCAAATAAAATTTGGATAAAAGAATAATTTAATTTATCACATAATATTCTGAACATAGACTTTTGTCATGTTGAGTAAAACCAAACAAAACATTTTCCCACCGCAATGCAAATTGAGGGTAAATATGGACAACAATACATTGAGATATTTTGCTCCAAAGTTTCTTGGTATGTGGGCAAGACCAAAATAAATGCACCAGTGTTTCGTTTAGCCTCTTCACAGAAAGTACAGCTGATATCCAAGTCTTTTTTCATTTTGTTTCAGGTAATAGTTAGTGGGGTAAAACCTGTGAAAGCATTTTGAATGAGATCTCTTTGACTTTGTTGGTTTAAAAAAAAAACTTGTGTGGCAAAAGCCAAACTTTTTCCCAACAAATATCTCCAACAAATGAGGACCAATAAGATACAGCAGTGGGTGTATTCCTAGTATCCTGTTGAAAAAGTTGACGAACTGCCTTATTCTTGCTTTTAGGTTGCAGTGAAAAACAGATATTCCTTCACATCCACCAGTGTAGGGGAATCAACAAGACCATTAGCACCTTTAAAAAGTGAGAAGACAGCTGAAGGTATTGCATCGAAGACAATAGAGAAGTCCCTTGGTGAAATAGGGATACCAAAGTGATGAATAAATTCAGTGTAGTTATAAAGTTTGACCACGTTGATTGAATAATTGATTTACAAGCAAAATATCATGTGTCATACCACTTTTGAAAGAAAAACGGGATTTGTTTTGTACAAAATATATCTGTTGTTCCAAATATAAATCTATGAGGAGTGAAGTTGTGCTTGTAAATAGAGACCAAGCCAGTAGCATTTGTTTATGAAAACGAAGACAGTTTAACAGGAATTTTTTTCAATATTATAAGTGCATACCAACAAGAAACTGGAGCCCGCCAACTGAAAAAAGACATAATGGGGAATAAAATTCCACAGATTGGTTGGGCAATCTAAATACCGCTTAATCCAATTAATCTGGAAAGTGTAATTTAAAGTAGAAAAGTCTAGAAAACTAAGGCCACCTTTACTGTACTCATTCATTAAAACAGACTTTTTCAGATATGATTACGATTTTTCCATACAAATCATCATAAAGGATTTTATCTATGTTTTTACACATGGGTTTTTTTTGATCTATATATAAAGATAGAGCAGCGTATGTTACCCTTGATATTCCTTCTGCCTTCGAGAGTAAAATCCTGCCTTTCAAAGATAAAATCACGTAATAGCCACAGGTTAAATTTCTTCTTCATTTTTTCAACAATGGGAGTGAGGTTATTCTTGCATCTTTGGGGTTCATTTTTATCAATCATAATACCTAAGTAATTAACAGAGCTTTTCACAGGAATAACTTCCCATCACTAACAGACAGAGAACGTCACACGGGTGACGTAGAGACGCTTGATAACGCCGACGCGATCAACACGTGACGATCAAAACACTGACAATAAATAATACATTTCAAATAAACACCAAAGGCTATGTATTAGCTATATTAAATTTACTATTTCATTTTTTGAGTTTAACTAGTCTGAATAACAGTTAATTGAAGCCAAAGCGCTTCGATCGCCCCCTAGTGTCTAGCTGCAGTATGCGCCATAAGCCCCGCCCCCTCCATGTGAACCAATGGATGTGAGCCAAACTAATCCAATCACACTTCAAATCACATTTTACCAAAGATTCTCTTCATCATTTTAGCTAGTTCTTATCACGCTGATACATTCAAGTGTTTGTTTTGTTCTAATAACTTTGGTTCTAGTTAGTTATGTTGCATTTATTTGATCCATACAGCAAAAACAGTCACATTTTTTAATTGTTTTACAATTGAAAGCAGCTGTTTTCTCTGTGAATATCTGTTAAAGTGTAATTTATTTCTGTGATGTGCAGCTGTATTTTCAGCATCATTACTCCAGTCTTCAGAGTCACATGATCTTCAGAAACCATAATAATATGATGATTTGCTGCTCAAGAAACATTTCTGATTATTATAATCAATATTTCAAACCAGTTGAGAACGTTCTTTGATGAATAGAAAGATCCAAAGATCTGCATTTATCTGAAATAAAAACTTTTGTAACAGTAGGCCTATAGCTTTTTGGTTGGGGGGGATTAGAAATTAATATGCAAAATTAAAATGCTGATGATAAAGACATTTATATTGTTACAAACAATTTCTATTTCAGATAAAAGCTGTTCTTCTGAACTTTCTATTCATCAAAGAAACCTGAAAAATTCTACTCAGCTGTTTTACATAATAATAATAATAATAATAATAACAATAATAATAATTAATAATAATACATGTTCTTGAGCAGCGAATCATCATCTTAGAATGATTTCTGAAGATCATGTGACACTGAAGACTGGAGTAATGATGCTGAAAATACAGCTGCACATCACAGAAATAAAATTACACTTTAACAGAGATTCACAACAAACTCTGCATTTCTAATAAAATAAGAGAGATACATTGCATACCCCCTGAGATCCCTGGAGTTTTCAAACTTTTTTGTCACCCTAAACCCAAATTACCTAAATTAAGTACCTGAACCACACACTTAAATTAATGGCAAATTCACATTTTCAACTTTAACTAAAATAACATTTATTTACTTATTTTTATCAGTTTTAATGTTTTAGTAGTATTTACATACCTATTGTTATTGTCAACAAATGATAAAAATTCATATTACTGTAATTTACAATGTAATTGTAACATTTTTTTCCACAATATTTTTTTATTATTTTTATTTTTTATAGTTTCCCAAAAAGAGAATAATTTTTTATACTTTTAAGAGTTTACATTTACATCACATTTGCATAAACCTGTAACATTTAGTTTGCAAAAAAAAAAAAAAAACTTGTTAATTATTAGGATTTTTAATTCATTTCGTTACTGGTATTAACTAGGTGTACCAACCACGAACCCCCTGCAATACCTAAGCCTTCGAAATATGTGAATAAAAAAGAAAATAGAATAGAGTTAAATGAAAGATATACAAAACACTACACTCACCTAAAGGATTATTAGGAACACCAAGTACTAATATTGTGTTTGGGTGTCCCCCTTTTGCCTTCAGAACTGCCTTAATTCTACGTGGCATTGATTCAACAAGGTGCTGAAAGCATTCTTAGAAATGTTGGCCCATATTGATAGGATAGCATCTTGTCAGTTGATGGAGACTTTGTGGGATCCACATCCAGGGCACGAAGCTCCCATTCCACCACATCCCAAAGATGCCTCTATTGGGTTGAGATCTGGTGACTGTGGACAGTGAACTCATGGTCATGTTCACAGAAAGAAAGCAATTTGAAATGATTCGAGCTTTGTGACATGGTGCATTATCCTGCTGAAAGTAGCCATTAGAGGATGGGTACATGGTGGTCATAAAGGGATGGACATGGTCAGAAACAATGCTCAGGTAGGCCGTGGCCATTTAAACGATGCCCAATTGGCACTAAGGGGCCTAAAGTGTGCCAAGAAACACATCCCCCACACCATTACACCACCACCAGCAGCCTGCACAGTGGTAGCAAGGCATGATGGATCCATGTTCTCATTCTGTTTACGCCAAATTCTGACTCTACCATCTGAATGTCTCAACAGAAATCGAGACTCATCAGACCAGGCAACATTTTTTCCAGTCTTCAAACTGTTCCAGTTTGGTGGTGAGCCGTGCAAATTGTAGCCATAAGACTTTTGTTCCCAATTGTGTAGTGGAGATGAGTGGTACCCGGTGGGGTCTTCTGCTGTTGTTTGCCCATCTCGCCTCAAGGTTGTGCGTGCTTGTGGCTTCACAAATGCTTTGCTGCATACCTCGGTTGTAACGAGTGGTTATTTCAGTCAAAAGTTGCTCTTCTATCAGCTTGAATCAGTCGGCCCATTCTCCTCTGACCTCTAGTATCAACAAGGCCGTCTGGCACCAACAACCATGCCACGCTCAAAATTGCACCTTTCTACACCCATTCTTTGTAAACCTAGAAATGGTTTGTGCGTGAAAATCCCAGTAACTGAGTCAGATTGTGAAATATTCAGACCGGCCCGTCTGGCACCAACAACCATGCCAAGCTCAAAAATTGCTTAAATCACCTTTCTTTTCATCCCATTCTGACATTCAGTTTGGAGCTCAGGAGATTGTCTTGACCCAGGACCACACCCCTAAATGCATTGAAGCAACTGCCATGTGATTGGTTGATTAGATAATTGCATTAATGAGAAATTGAACAGGTGTTCCTAATAATCCTTTAGGTGAGTGTATACACTGTTTATATAGTGTGCAAATTATAATTTTTCCTCTTTTTCCAGTACAATATCTGTGATAATATACTATAATAATAATATTAATAATGCTATTATAGTTACTATTAGTTACTTTAACATTTTATGTTGTAATTTTAGTTATCTTAGTAATGTTGTTGCATGTTTTTTGATTAGTTTTTTAATGTCGTTTTTATAAATTTTTTATTTCAGTTTCACTTTTAGTCATTTTAGTACTTTAAGTTAAATTAAATGAGAATGAGAAATGTTGCCTTTGCAACAAGCTGAAACAAAATAAGTCTAAGTTTTTCCACTTCGGGAACCCCTGGTCTCCCTGAGAAAAAACGAAGAAACAAGGGAAGGCCATGAGTTTGTGATTAGTACTGGCACAAAGACACATTTAACATGTAGCTAAAGTGTGTTAGTTTGTATGAGTAATCCTTTATGAGAACGTCACCCTGGGGCCAGTTATTCATGTCAAGTCAAGTCTGCTTTATTGTCAGTTCTTCCACATGTACAGTACATACATACAGAGAATCGAAATTGCGTTACTCTCAGACCCCCGGTGCATACAGATAACACTAACAGTAGAGCCTAAAAATCTGATCAAATATAAAATATAAGATAAAACTATACAATAAGGGAATGTAAAAAAAGACATAATAGAAAAAAATAAAAATAAAAAAAGGTTAAATAAAAAGCAGCGCAAGGCACATGGCAGATAGACTGCAAACCAGCGAACAAACAGTGCAGATATAAAGATTTTTTAGTGCATAAAAAATAGCTTATTCAGTCTGATTAAAGTGACAAGGGCTCAAGAGCAGTTATTTTATTAAACTGACTGATGAGGTTGTAGAATGACGTCAGTTCCATGGTGAAGAAGGCAGTGAGCAGACCAATGCTGCACAAAGTGACTGGTGCATGTCATCGTATGTAAGAGGGAGGGGGGGTGGAAGGACCTGGGATGTGGGGACCTGTGGGGCGGGGGGGGTGGTTCATAGTTCAGTGGTGCCTGGGGCAGAAGAGGGACGGGGGGCAAGTTCGGGAGCGAGTTCAGCTTCCTGACAGCCTGATGGATGAAGCTGTCCTTCAGTCTGCTGGTCCTGGCCTGGAGACTCCGCAGTCTCCTGAAAGAAGCTGTGTGAGGGGTGAGTGGGATCACCTGCAATGCAGAGGGCTTTGCGAGTGAGACGGTTCCATAAATTCCCATATATTCATCAGATTTTGGTATATATATATATATATTCATATTTCCATATATTCAAAAGTTATCTGATCAGATTTTGGTCATCGGATTGGATCAAATCTTGAAAATGGGTTGTTCAAAAGAAAAAGGAATCTGAATTTGGATTAGATCACAAAATACAATCTTGATTTTGATCGAAATTGAATTCTCAGTTTGTGTTTGTTCAAAATATTTTAGTAAAATTTAAAAACAAAAAACCCAAACAAACAACAACACAAAAAAAAAAACACTTATACTCTGGTTTTATTCTGATCCCAGGGTGGATTTCAGGAACAAAAATATAATAAAACATTAAAACTGGTCCAAAAAATACAACATTTGTAACATGTAATATATCCACAAACAGCTGTCAGTGTCAAACAATAATATTTAATTGAATTTAAAGTTTTCATCATACATCAACCAATCAGAAGACTACATTGGCAAAATCAACAGATATACAACACACAAAAATTTATTTGTGTGATTGCAACAATCAGAAAATAACACAAAACCACACACACTTATATCCCCCGACACACAAAACACACACACACACAGTATTTACATACATACAGACATCTGTTTCCACATCTCACTGAGAGAATATGCGGGAAAACACCTCTCTCGCATATAAGTTCCTTTTCATTTCATTTTTACCCATCCTCCCTCCACTCAGCTCACCCAGAATGGTCAATAGTATAATGTTCTACATGAATACAAGTGATATTTACAGTCATGTTTGTTATCATTCAAATTGCTCTCTATGGAGGGCCAGAGAGAGCTCTCAGATTTGATAAAAAATATCTTTATTTGTGTTATGAAAGATGAACGAAGGTCTTACAGGTTTTGGAACGACATGAGGGTCAGTAATTAATGACAGAATTTTCATTTTTGGGTGAACTAACCCTTTAAGTTTCTAGTTGGAGCTAAACTCTGCAAAGCAGTGACACTCCTGATTTATGAGACATTTAGAGTGAATCATATGCATCGGTTTATTAAAATAAACCCAGGTCAGCAGGAAGGCAAAGTTCAAGAACAAGACAAATTCACCAAATCACGTGACTTTCACAGTGGAGATGATAGTGGACTTCAGGAGAACCCCCCCGCTCTCCCCCCACTCACCATCATGAACAGCACTGTAACAACACTGGAGTCATTCAGATTCCTGGGCACCACTATCTCTCAGGACCTGAAGTGGCACATTCACATTGAGTCCATTGTGAAAAAGGCCCAGCAGAGGCTGTACTTCCTTCACCAGCTGAGGTGATGTGACCCTCACATCCAAGTTTCATACAAATTCCCTCTGTAACTTGTGTTCTTTGCGTGTTTATCTGTGTGTTTGTTTGTCAGGTGTGTCTACACTAAACTCAGGAATGAGGAAGCTGTTTTACAGACTCACAGACACGCCTGTTTTACACACGTCACTCAAACACAGAACCAGGAAACAGGAATCACATGAGTTCAGGGAAAGAGAAAGTGAAAGTGTAGCTGAGCTGTTGTGTGTTTGTGTCTCTGTATTTCTGCAGTAAAATGGCAGAAGCCAGATTTTCTCAGGATGAGTTCTTGTGTCCGGTGTGTCTGGGATCTCCTGAAGGATCCAGTGACCATCCAGTGTGGACACAGTTACTGTATGAGCTGCATTACAGACTGCTGGGATGAAGAGGATGAGAAGAGAGTCTACAGCTGCCCTCAGTGCAGACAGACCTTCAGTCCAAGACCTGCTTTATTTAAGAATGTGGTGTTTGCTGAAATGCTGGAGAAACTAAAAGAAGACTAAACTTCAAAGTGTGGTTCCTGCTGGAGCTGGAGATGTTCAGTGTGACGTCTGTACTGAAAGAAAATACAGAGCCGTCAAGTCCTGTCTGCTGTGTCTGAACTCTTACTGTCAGAATCACCTCGAACAACATGAGAGTTTGTTTAAAAGGAAAGAAACACAGTTTGATTGAAGCCACTGGACGACTGCAGGAGATGATCTGCCAGAAACATGAGAAGCTCCTTGAGGTTTTCTGTCGCACTGATAAGAAATGTATATGTTTGCTGTGTATGGATGAACATAAAAACCATGACATTGTATCAGCTGCAGCACAGAGGACAGAAAAACAGGTATTTAACACTAGACACTGATGAAATATTGCTGACACTCGTTTCATATGTGTTTATATAAGCACCGTATGAACAGCTCACAGCATTCACACTGTTCACGACAGCAGAAATGAACAGCAGCTGCAAGAAGAGTTTCACTGTTTGCTGAAAATACACTGTAAACCTTCAACACAATCTTTCAGAAAATAGGATTTGATTAAAACACATAAAATAATGGAGTGAACTATTCACCCATTCTTTGATTAAATATATATTTCTATCAAGATAAATGCAGTCACAGATGACACAGACACACTGTCATTATGAGGCTCTACGTCTGTGTCAGGTTTTAGGTTTATGATAGTTACACTTACAGTGTGAAACAGGGTTAGGTTAGGATGTTAATTCATGTACTATGCTGGTAAATGATCAATCATCCTGTCTGGAGTCTGAACCTACAGCCACTAGTTATCAGCTCCACTTTTCCTGGATTGATCTGATCACATGATGATTTAGTGGCAGAAGTTTTCTGTGAGATTCACTCTCATCTGTTTGTCCTGCAGAAGCAGCTGAAGGAGACGCAGAAGACGCTCCAGCAGAGAATCCAGCAGAGAGAGAAAGATCTTCAGCAGCTGAGAGAGACTGTGGAGTCTCATAAGGTGAGTCTGGAGAAGAAGAGAAGTTTGTCTCCGTCTCAGTTCAGACTCACTGAAGCTGAATCACTGTGTGTCCTAACAGCGCTCTGCACAGACAGCAGTGGAGGACAGTGAGAGGATCTTTACTGAGCTCATCCGCTCCATTGAGAGAAGACGCTATGAGCTGATACGACTGATCAGAGATCAGGAAAAGACTGCAGTGAGTCGAGCTGAAGAACGACTGGAGCGACTGGAGCAGGAGATCAATGATCTGAGGAGGAGAGACGCTGAGCTGGAGCAGCTTTCACACACACAGGATCACATCCAGTTCCTGCAGGTAACACAGATCTACAAGAACAGGGTCAGAGTAAACTTGAGCAGATCCTGCTGTGACAGAGACTCACAGAGAAACACTTCATGAGTGTGTTACTATATAATCATCAGTCAGACTCTCATCTGATCTTCTTCTTCTGAAGGAGATGAATGGCTGTCACATGGCTGTGGAAATCTTGTTCAAATGGGTCTCATGTCAGAACTTTTCTTTCACTTTTATAAGCTGCGTCCCAGTGTGGAGCTGATGAGTTTGATTTGTGTTTTCTGTAGAGTTTCCAGTCTCTCTCAGCACCTCCTGAATCTACAGACGTAAATGATGATCTCTTCAGTTTCTCTCGTCTCTTCTGATGCTCTGAGAGAATCTGTCCATCAGCTGAGAGACAAACTGGAGGATTTCTGCAAAGAGGAGCTCAAGAAGATCTCAGACAGAGGTAAAGTCCTGGAGATTCATCTGCTCTCAGAAACCAGTCCATCATCATCTCATATCATGGAGAACATCATATTAGAAATGTGTTAGGAATAGATACAGGATCATGAGAATCACACTGTTCATGTCTGTTGATTTCCACAGTCACACTCACCAACATTGTTCCCAGAACCAGGAAGGACTTCCTACAATGTAAGTCAGTAAGAAAACCAGCAGAAAAACTCACTGAGTGTGTTCATGTTCTTCCTGTAGAAGGAGAAAGAAGAGTTTTATAACTGATGATGTAGATGATGATGTGCACAGATATCTGTTCATCTGTACTGAGACACTGATGATACACTGAACATGAAGAGTTCAGCTACATAAAAAGATCAAACAGATTCATAATTACTGATTCTGATGTGTTTTATCTCCATCAGATTCCCGTCAGCTCACTCTGGATCTGAACACAGTGAATAAAAACCTCAGTCTGTCTGAGAACAACAGAGTGATTACTAACACTAACACAGTCCAGTCTTATCCTGATCATCCAGACAGATTTGATGAGTCTCAGGTGTTGTGTAGAGAGAGTGTGTGTGGACGCTGTTACTGGGAGATTGAGTGGAGTATTATATATGTGTTTATATCAGTGTCATATAAGAGCATCAGCAGGAAGGGAGATGGTGATGAGTGTGAGTTTGGAGGTAATGATCAGTCCTGGAGTTTGTGCTGCTCTTCCTCCAGTTACTCATTCAGACACAATAAGATAAAGACTGTTCTCTCTGTGACACCCATCAGCAGTAGAATAGGAGTGTTTGTGGATCACAGTGCAGGAACTCTGTCCTTCTACAGCGTCTCTGACACAATGAGCCTCATCCACACAGGTCCAGACCACATTCACTCAGACACTGTATCCTGGGTTTAGGGGTTTATTATGGATCATCAGTGAAAACTGTGTTGATGAATCAGAATAGACTGATGAGAGATTCTACCCATAATGCTTTGAGCTGCCATGATAAATCAGTAACAGTGTTATTACTGAGTCTCTCTCTTTTTCTCTTCATGATATTAATACTGCAGCTTTACTTCTGTCAGTGAAATAACATCAGAATAATGTAATAAATCCTCACATAGACAGAAAGATCAGTGTGTGTGAGTCCTGCTGAGTGACACTGTGTTTCTGTGCTCTTCACAACCTACACTTGACCCTGGAGCACAAAACCAGTCATAAGGGTCAATTATTTGAATGTATTTGATGTCTGGTTTGTTAGGAGGACAATATTTGTCTGAGATACAACTATTTGAAAATCTGGAATCTGAGGGAGCAAAAAAATCTAAATATTGAGAAAATCATCTTTAAAGTTGTCCAAATGAAGTTCTTAGCAATGCATATTACTAATTAAATGTAAGATTAAAGGAACACCTGACTGTAACACCAACAAAGACTTTAATGCCATCTTATTCTAAACACACAGACATTAATAACACTGTCAGTGTGAGATAGTGCAGGTGTCTCCTGAGATGCAGAGAAGCAGCGCTCGTTCTCCGCTGTGACTCCTGATGTGATCCTTCAGGTGAACGGTTTCTCTCTGCTGTCAGTCCTCACGAGTTCTGTGACGTATCTTTTACACACAAAGCTCTTTCCACACTGACAGCATGTGTAGGGTTTTCTCTCCGCTGTGAATCCTGACCTGCTTCTTAAAGTTTCCTTTGAGTGTGAAAGTCTTTGCACAATGAGGCTTTTTGGGTTTCTTCAGCTGTGAGCAGGTTTTTTCTCCTTCACTTCATCCTGATCTTCACTCTCCTCTATCATCACCATCAGCTCTGAAACAGACTTGTTAAACTACGCTATTCTAAAATATATTAAGGAAAAATGATCATAATAATTTTTATTATATTTTAAATTATTAAAATCGTCTTGCTGACAAATGAGTAAAACACAGTGGTTTGAAGGATCGTGGTAAAGATTTAAAATGACAATTTATTAATATTCAGAGTCTGCTGTGATCCTTAATTAGAAGATAATTATTGTTCTAAATATGCCTGACAAGATTTTTTTGGTATATGAACTACCATTACACTGATGACATTTTGTCTCTAAATCAGGGTAAAAATGTACAATAATCATGATGTTTGCAAATTGAAATTGAAAGGACACAAAATGAAAGCTGTTAAAATTATATTACAGATGGTAGACAACCAAAATGAGTAATACCGCCGCGGCGTTAACTGCAAATCAGTCGCGTGTTAAAATCATTCGCGAAACTACCGCCAGGTGGCGCAAAGGGACGGGTTGCGAACTGAATGTAATTGTAAAATGAAAAGGAAGACGTAAAAACAACAATAACATTATAATATACATTATAAACATCCTTAAAAGCCATTAAAAAAAATAGGATAGTCTTAGGCTACAATCTACTCATCAAAGTTTAAAGAAAGCCCCTTTACACAAAGGCTCTTATGCATGCAATTTGTTTTTAAACAGTCATTATATATATAATATATACACATACGGATTAAAAATGTTTTCATTGCGGTTCATTCTTGGTTTAAAATAATCATACTAATAATAATAATAATTAATAATAATAATCTTCAGGTTCCATTTGCAGAGCGAAATGAGAACGGGTCCAGCATTTACAAATAATTCTTATTAACTCTGTTATTAATCTTGATTTTTAAACTTCTAACACGTTGCATTTTTGAATTATGCCTTTACTGTGTGACCAATAATTGTGAATTGTGACTTTGATCGTGCTGGTGCCTCACGCGCACATATTCATAAGGAAACAGCAGTCGTTCACCCCGAACCATGCGGCGCAAGCAGCGGGCCACTTTGGGCATAATTTTGCTAATTATGATTTTTTTTTTTTCATCGATACTGAACACGTGTGAAATCCAAAGCCTATTTTTACCTACTAATAAGAGTTTTAGCTTCAAATGGGCAACATGTTTTGGATTTGTCCCGAATGAAAGAGAAAAAAAAACAAAAAAACACAGATAAGCCCAACCTTACCTTGTGTATCGCTTCTTAAACTTATTTTTAATTATTATTATTTTGGTTGTTTGTTTATAGCCGCTATATTATTATATAGCCTGCTGCAATTATATTTATCCATTAGAATTTATATATTTGTAATTCTTGTTCTTTTCTGATATTGTTTTTTAAATTTAAAGGATTTGTTGTAAAGTGAAGGGAACTAAAAATATCCTGTTGGTACATTAAGCCTAGCATGTATTAGGCCTGCCCTTATTATTTCTGAATGTAATAAAATGCAACTCTCACAAATGTAATTTTATATTTTTTAGCGTGTTTTCGTGTATGTTTTTATCCCGCTTTATTTTTCCATTGCATCTAAAAATGATTTTTGTGCATCACATTTCACTTCGTGAACAAACAAATATACCTTCAGATCTGTCTCCTGCGGTGCTCAGCTGTGGACGATGTTCAAAATTGTTTGATATAAAGGTTGCTGTCACATTTTTATACAGGACTTGTTCATTTAAAAAAAAAAAAAAAACATCAAATTATATTGTTAGTTTTATGCTAACATGCACTCAAGTCTTCGGATACTATACAAGAGACACAAGTTCATTTAGCTAGCATGCACTGTACATTTTTACCCGTTTCAAGCAACTTATAAACTCCTTGAGATTTTAAAGTCCAGTTTAATAGTATTGAAATTCAAGTTGAATCTCGAAAAAAAAAAAAAAAATTAAATTATTTCTAGCCTATAAATTAATAAGTTAGCATGACTTTTTCTCATAGCAGTTTTTACGAGCTGTATTCGTTTGTCTGAAACCAAGCACCCCACTTTTTTCTTTTTTTAAATCTATCAATCGCTCGCATATCTCCTACAACCTAAAAATAGGGCTAATAGAGGTTCTTTCTTTATTTATTTATAATGTTTATTCTTTGAAGAAAAATAAGTATTTATTCTTTAATAAAATAAGGGATCCAAATATTTGTAATGTACAATATATAGGCCTATATCTGCCTGCAGTTAAAAACGTTATATTAAATGTTTTGATTCATCCATTTATGTTACAATTAGCCTATTCTAAAAATAAAAATAAATAATGTCATAAAAAACTGCCATCGGTCTGAATAAATTTTACCATTATAGAATTGGGGTAGTAATTTAGAGGTTTAAAATACAGTGAAATTACAAATGGCATGGGATTTCAAAGCATGACAACTGAAGGTCTATGAAACATCTGATGCATTTTTTAACAATATTGGCACTTAAAGTTTTCAACTAAAATATTTACTATTTCAACCATATAGCCTGTGAATAAATAAAATTTAAATGCATACTTTCAGTGAAAAGAACACTGAGAGTGTAGGTTGCGTCTGGTGTTTGATTTTGTACTTCAATATATCTTGAGCTCCAAGTTTTAAGGATAGCCTACACTAGTTGTATTTTTTATTTTTATTTTACTCTCTATTTAACAGCATTAACTTACAATGAAATACGTTCTTCCTTCAGGCAGACTGAATGTTTTCCCTGTCTTGCTAAATGTTGGGTCAGTGAGCGCGAGTCCCGCGCGCTGTGAAGCGGGAGCAGCTGACGGAGGATTCCGCTTGGTCTTAAAGCCTTCCGCAAACGCCTACGTACACAAATAACAATGATTTTGGCAAAAATAATGATTAATTATCAATTGATAATTTGTTTATTATTTTGGTCTAGTGAAATAATAATATGGGCTGCGGGAAAATAATGATTAAAAAGAGAAGGGCTGCTGTGAGTGCAGGCATGTTTCAACCCAGTAACAACACACCGTTCCTCACAGCCAACAAACAGACCGAGTTCAGTTCAGCTGGAGGGGGCTGGGGTAGTTCTGTATACCTTGTGGGGGTCGAGATAAAGGTGTGAATCTCTTGCCTCTTTCATATGGACAGTCTTATGAGGGTTTCAAACTTGCAGAACAGGTTTTAGGACAAATTTTAAAGAAAGGTTTGATCACTTCAAATGTTGACTACTGTATAGAGCAATAAAGTTTATTAGTTATTATAACTTAATTTCAGAGGAAGTTGCCTTAACTTAAAAAAAAACTAAAAAAAAAAACTGTTGCATTAGGGCGGGGCGATAGGCCTATGGCCTAAAAAAAAAATCCCCGATTTTTTTCACAAAAAATCCGATTTACAATTTAAATCGATTTTTTTTTGCCTCCCTACTTAAAATCAATATTCAAATGACAAAGAAATTGTTCAAAACAAGTTTTAATATAACAATATATTATTTTTTAATACTAGCCCATTTTGGTTGTCTACCATCTGTATAGCTAAATATGTTTATCATGTGAATTCTTGCTAAATATGCAGTTATATTACGGGCTGTTGGCATGACTTGTACTCGTGATGGAGCGGTGCTGGAGCGAGTGAAAACAACGACGCTCCTCTTCAGTCAGAATCACTCCGCTCCGCTCATACTCTGCTCGACAGCGTGTCTCAAACTCGCGGGGAGGGTTGAGCCCAATCATTCTCAAAAACATAAAATTATTTATTTTATTTCAATTTCGTTTTTGTGTGTTTCAGAGGAAAAATCAGTGTTAAGGCATCTCTCCATTACAGACGTTCTGAAAGAAGAATTTATCAAACGCGTATAAAATGCTTTAAAAAAACTTTAACAGGAGATGTCTAGAGGGTATTTAATAGGTCTGCGTCCCACGTAAGATTTTTTCTAGTTACTAGTCGTTGTTATTTGTCATTATTCAAACTAATCGCAGGTTTATATTAAATTTACAACTATAATCCATAATGAACCTTAATATATTCCACGCTCAAGAACATGCATTAAGTTCGTCACAAAGCACAGGCAGAAGTAGCCTAATAATTGTAAAAAAGGAGACATTTTCATTATTTATTAATAAACAAATGTTTTCCGTTGTTGGCTGCAAGATGAAAGTCACAGTGCTGACTCGCTCTCTCCACATGGACGCGCCTTTAAACAGAAATACAACCTTCACAGATTACATAATGCTTTCGTTTTGAATTGATTCGTTTAAAAGAAATTCAAGCTTTCTGTAGATATATTTCTCATGTATGTGAGACCCACAATGTTCAGTTATTTCATTATTAGGAAAAAAAATCACGTGATCGAGAGGGCGCCTCCCTGTCATGCATTAATAATTTTTGCACAAACACTTGAATATGAATACTAATTCACATTTTGCATATGCAATTACAAAGCAAATATTTGTTTACATGCAATTATCCAAAATAAACCAAACAAGATCTGTAATGAAGATAAAATATGTAGACAAATAAGATAAAGTGCTGCGTGCACTCAGCATCATGCAGACCAAATCTTGCACTGATATTTTACGAAATATTATACAAACCTGCATTTAAATGCAGCAGCTGCAATTTATTTATTTATTTTATTTATTTATTTTTACTTAAATATATGAAAGCAAGTAAAGAAGACTCCATTTAATATCACTGAAGTTGTCAATTAATGAAGCTCTTTTTTATACATCGTGTGCACTTTGTTGATAAGTGATGACGTTTTATTAATCCATCCATTCTTTATAGTTGCAATGATTTAGTTAAATCGTGCAGGTTTAATTTACTTCGTTTCTTGTTTTAATTAGGCCTAAATAATGGGAGCGAAATTATACAGTGGCCTTACCTTTTACTAAAATAAAGAAACTAATTTATAAAAAAACACGCAAGCCTATAGCTCACTATGCTACCACTCTTAATGCTCCGATTGCAAAGTAAACCACATTTTCTTTTTAATAATATTAACACATAATTCATATTATATAAATAATAACTGCACACTATTTAAATGTGTCTAATCTAAAAATATGGTGTAGAGAAAATATAAGCACAGGCTCATAGGCTTGATATTTATCTGCTTGAATAATCGTTCTAAGAAACGCACATATCTTCATAAGGACTAAACTTTCATCTGTGAATATTAAATATTTTTTTCTTTCATTTTCCCCGACCTGCAATCAAATATAACACTTCGGTGAGGCAAAGCTGACGTCTATTTGTGAAAATGTGCTTTGATGCGCTTTGTTTGAAAACTTGTGATTAAAAGCACCACTCAGCGGGTAAAAGCTGCAAATGCACTTTACAGACGCCGCGGCGGCGGTACGAGCGGCGGTAGAAACGACGTTTTGGATGGCCACCTACTGTATACTTAGGTGCGACTTATAGTCCGAAAAATACGATATTCCTACAAACAAACAAAATATTCTGGGGGCCATGAAATATTTGTAAAAATCAGCAAAAACGCTGGCGGGGAAAGAGTTAATTTCTAGGAAGAGAAACTTCTTTCTGTGTCAGAAGTGTCACTTTGCTCACATCTGATTGGTCCAGTTTCAGTTTGAGATCTCTAACCCAGAACACAACCTGCTGTGGAGTGTGAGTTACTACGGCAACGAACACCCAGGATCAGTGCAAACTAGACCGAATCTTACCTGGCGAGCCCCAGATCTACAGCAGGCTGGATCTGTTTGGTCTTGTGAACTCTCTGAGTGTGTCCAGCAGGTCTCACAGACACTCACCTGTTTCTTATACGGAGCGATGACGCCGATGTCTGTCGCTGGGATGGGGTTGTAGAGTCTCTTCGCGAGCTGGCAGCAGTACATCATGACTTGCACCGCTTCAGCGGGATTGAACCACGACGGATTATTGCCCTCTCTCATCTCAGTCCCCTTCACACACACACACACACACACACACACCAGGCGTCTGAGGGTGTTTCCAGACCTGTACATCGTTTGCTTCGTTCCCAAACAAGGATTCATTTGCTACAATGTTGCATTTTCTTCATGGTTTGGTTCGCTTTCACAAGGCAACATTGCAAAGCGTAACAAACTGTGTTTATGCAGGTCACATGTGAGTAAAACGGTCCTCTTATCGGTCAGAGTTCATTCACACCTGTCCAAACGAACTCTAGTGTGATTCAACCGAACCAGAGGCAGGTGTGACACACCCGAGTCTACACTCACCCGGACGCCGTGGAAGATGAAGGGGAAGCCCTTAGATGGGAGCCTGCTCCAGTGACAGAGCGCGTCCACGACGGTCCTCTGCGAGCGGACACACAGCTCTCCGGCGTAGAACAGACGTGACGGCAGCTCCAGCAGAGCCTCGTGGGAGCGGTAGTTATACACCAGCTTCGTCACCTACAAAACCACACGCATGAATACACTGCGTCTCCGCACACGGGAGTCTGGGAGAGAGGTTCACTATCAGAGACAAATCATCATCATTAGACCAGGTTTCCAGGTTTAGTGCATGCTGCAACGATGGAAATCGTTACTTTAATGTGCAAATACACCCTGATTCTCATTTTAAATCATGAGTCAACTAAGGTTCCTGACGGTGATTATTCAAACACTGATATTAGTCTAGTGTATAAACCGATTTCAAAATAAAAGAGTTTCATTTTTGCACAAACACTTTCTATTTTGCTGACTTCACATTTTTAACATCACTCTGGTTATTTCCTTGTGACTGTCTTATTACAGCTCAAATTAATCTACATTTATAAAGAAATATAAAACACTGTAAAAACAATTAAATCAGTATTTAGTTGAAGTTCTATCAACAACATGTGGATCGATTACCACAGCATGCTACAAAATAATAATTTCTACCGCCTTTCTCAAATTTGGTGAACAAAAGGTGGAAACAGGTGATTGCTTCGAGAGTAAATGATTGAACGGTGGTGACGGACAGCATTCATTACAGTCCTGTAAATAAAGCGTGAGCTGCATCGATCTCAGAATATTTCACCTCCTATCCCCACAATCCCTTGTAGTGCAGCCTCCTGACCAGCAGGGGGTTGTATCCTCTCTCGCCGCAGCTGTAGAGCGGTGTTCCCATCAGTCTCGTCCAGCAGAGACACGCCGAGTCCAAACACAGCGGCCAGCTTGGACTTCACCACCGGCCCCAGCTGCTTCGGATCTCCGGCCAGCACCATCTGCGGCATAAACCCAGAGGCTAACGGAGCAGTCCGCAGTGACGAGTGCTTCCACACAGACAGCGCTGGGTCTCACCTGTCCACTCGTCTCCGACAGCAAACTCAGAGGGATGAGCGACTCGGGCTCAGTGGCCTGACCGGCCTCATCCACAAACACATGGGTGAAGTGACCAACACTGAAAACACACACAACACGTGGTTGAATGTGTATCGGAAAAAAATCGTATCAGAATTATTTTATTCATATTTAAGTATATTTTATGTAGTGTATGTAACGTAAGGCTGTCTCACCGCAGACCGATCTGGTAGAACATTCCAGCGCTGGAGCAAGTGGAAACCACGATGCGATGGAAACTAGCGTGTCGGATATCTTCTCCAGCTCTGGCGTACTGACGCAGCTCCTCCGGCACACACTGCAGAACACAGAACAGAGTATTCACCACCATCTAAACACTTTATATCATGTTAGGATCTATCCTCTCTATCTAGCAATACCTTAGCAACCACCCTGGATACCCTAGCAACCACCCCAGGCACCCTAGCAACCACAGGGCAACACCCTAGCAACGACCCCAGGTACCTTAGAAACTGTATAGCAACACCTTAGCAACCACTCTGGGCACTCGCAACCACATAACAACACCCTAGCAACCGCATAGCATCAACCTAGCAACCAATCAACACACCACAAAAACTGAAAACAAAAACCCAACAAACAACCACAGAGCCCCATCATATAATACACCATAAAAAACATGCAAAGCACTGCGATTATACTTAACAGCAACACTCCACACCAACCTAGTAACCACGTGAGTACCCTAGCAACCACATAGCAACACCCTAGCAACTGCATAGAAACGTCCTAGCAACTGCCCCGGGTACCCCTGCAACCATACAGCAACATTATTTGAAAAAAGTAACTCCTATTTCTTTCAAATTAAAAAGGAATGTTACTTTACTAGTTACTTGAAAAAAGTAATCTGATTGCGTACTTCACGTTACTTGTACAACATTGATCATTTATTTACTGTTTTATATAACTGTGGAAGGAACAGGTAATAAAAAATAATCTTTTTAAAAACCTCTAGCAGCGAAAACTTATTGTATTATTATACAAAAAATACTGTGTGTTTGAACAAGCGTGACAGCACCTCTTCTGGCCTGCAGGTGGCGTTGACGCGAGCCAGACTGGCGGTGTGCAGGAACCCGCTCCGGTGCAGACGCGAGCGCATGCAGATTGAGGTCTCAGCGGCGCTGTTTGAGGGAGTGCACACCAGCACACGACTGCAGGGGATGCGGTGATGCACCTGCACACACACACACACACACACACACACACACACACACACAGACAGACAGACACACACACACACAGACAGACACTCACACACAGACAGACACTCACACACACAGACACACACACACACAGACAAACAGGTGAACATACACACACACACACACACACACACACACACACACACAGACACACACACACACACACACACACACACACAGACACACAAAAAAAAACACACACACACACACACACACACACACACAGAGACAAACACACACAGACAGACAGAGAGACAGACACACACAGACAGACACACACACACACACACACACACACACACACACACAGACAGACAGAGACACACACACAGACAGACAGAGATACACACAGACAGACAGACAGAGACACACAGAGACACACACACACAGACAGACAGAGACAGACATACACAGACACACACACACACACACACACACACACACACACACACACACACACACACACACACAGACACCATCTGACCTCAGCTTACTCACTACAGCAAACTCAGGAAGTGTGTGTGTGTGTGTGTGTGTGTGTGTGTGTGTGTGTGTGTGTGTGTGTGTGTGTGTGTGTTAATCTGCACTCTTGACTAATCAATATGAATTTCTTCTTATGGAGACAATAAAGTAAGAACTGAATGAAACATTAGACATTCAGTGATGAGTTTTCCCCTCTTCACATTTAACCTCCACACAGTTATTGTCGTGAGGAATGCAAAACAACAAATGCATATTATTTATTTATTTTTATAAGTAATGCAAGAGTTCAGGTGTGTGTGTTGTTGCCTGCTCCTGCACGGCTTGCGTGGTTTATTCTCATCTACTCCTGGAGAATGGAATCAGAAATAATCAAGCACACTATTGTGAATCTCTTTAAAACCCTCTGGTGCTCCTCAGTCGAAACTGACTTGAAATCAAATCAATGTACTTTTAATTCAATAATGTTCAGGGAATTTTATATTACTAAATAACAATAATTCTTTTTGAGCTTCATCCAAAAATGTAAATCTTACTAGATTAAATCTGTTTCCAATGCAGCCATTTTTGAGCACGAGTGTAAAGTGTGGCTATTTTTAGGACTACTGAAACTTTGTGAATCATGCCCTCGATCTGATTTTCTTGTGTTCACACAGTACTTTTGTACCATTCTGAAAAACACAAAATATAAAATGTTTGTTATGCAGCACCAGATGATTAACACGAGGTGTAATCTTGGTCTGTTCTCATAAATATGACAGCAGATCAAACCAAGACCATCACATCATTCTGTCTGATTATATTCCCTGCATGTGTTCTGACAGCACTGAATTAATGCTGAAGAGGAAACACTCTTGTTTAGTGATGAATTGAGGCAGACTTTGTATAATTCTTAAATATTGAATAGTTAATTTAAAGTGCTCTGTCTCGAGCGCAGTCTGTCTGGTGCTGCACCTGTAAGATGGCTTCTATAGAGGGTGATGGTTTTTCGGTGCTGGGGTCCGAAGACAAAGAGCGATATGGCGATGGGCGGCACACTGTCCCTCCAGGATCCGCCTTGACCGCCTCTTTCTGCTGCCGGATTCAGCTGGCGTTGAAGAACTGGCCAAGCGTTTGGGATCGCGTTTAGCTGTCATCGTCAAATCTGGAAACAGCACACACACAGCTGAAAATCACACACAATCTACAACTCTAAACCAAATACAGCTGCAGCAGTTTTAAATTAGTTTTGAATTAAATTAGTTTTTGACTACTCCACTTGCAACAACACCGAACAAAAAAGCTTTACTTGTTCCATTACTGAATGAATCAGCGTTAGAATGATTTTGTTAAGCTGCCACAGGCATCAGTGTTTATATCTGAAGTTTTATCCCAAGAAAATACTGTTCTCTAAAGAGTCTCTTAGTGGCATAATATTCCCTGAATTATCGTCACTGATATCGATTATCGTAATAGCAGAAATGATTGTGATATATTTAAGCCCATGTCACCCATGCGTAGCCAGACTGAGTTTATCCAGTCCACCTGGTTTTATTTGTGTGGCCACACAGACACCATCTCTGCAGTCAGTGTCGGTGAGCCGTCTGTTTTCTTCTGGCTCGCTTCACTCTCCTGATGACATAAAGACTCGAGTCAAACACAGGATCATTTACTACAGACTCTACGATGAACTCATGATCCCCACGGGGGATTCACCTCCTCTTGAGAAGATCCTCTTCCCTCCACTCTCCGGCTCCACTGAGGCGGCTGCAGCAGAGAGCATGCTGGGAAACAAAAAAGCTCAACCCACACAACAACACATCTCAGCTCCACTGCTGCTCCATACAAAACAAACTCTCAAAGCTCCTGCAGTTTATGTCCCGTGCTGGCAAAATGAGTGTGTTTCAGATCCACGATCACATCTCTTAAGAACAGCCCAAAAAAACCTAAGAACCCAGCTGCTGTGATGTCTTTTCATTAAAGAACAAAAAAGCGAAATCAAAGTACTCTCTTAGCTTGAAGGGGATTCATCTACAGAGTATTTAATTTAAAATGCTGCGTCTGATAAATCCTGAGGTTTATACTGTAATGAATGGCTAGTCAGTGGGTAGATATGTGGAGAAAACCTATTTCTGCAGACATCAGCAGAAATATTATCAGTGATACTGGCCTTCAGTCATAAAAATAAAATTGCAGTGATTTGTATCGTAAAAAGTGCTTTACAAATAAACTTGAATTGAATTGAAAAATAATATACCATTATACAAATATTAAAAATATAAAGCCTTTTTTTGGTTTCTAAATTAAAGTATGGAATGTGAAAGTATTGCAATAAAAAAATTATACAAATTTATGTCAGGTGGAATTAATCACAATTAATTTCAGAAAGTGTGATGAGTTAATCTTTGTACTGAGTGACAGAACTATTTTTACATTTTCTTACTTGAATGCTTTTGTTTAGTAAATTGAAAAAATAATATACTACACTTGTTTCTTTTTTATTTGTTGTTCTTTTTGCATCTGTTCTTATTAGTCGAGGAAATAAAAATAGCTTACATTATGGTTAATAATATAGCCAGGGATTGTCAAGAACAGAACTGGAGGAAAAAGATGCAAGTGTTGTAAGTGACTTTGTTTTGGACTCTTCAGAAAACTTCATCTTGATTTTTATCAGAACTGATTTTTTCTGACTCTATTGACTTCAAATAGAGTAGCTTAGATCATTTTTCATCTGATTCCCAAATAACTCATACATCATTTTGAAGATCTTTACATTTTGTAAAAATGTGCTCATTATGACTCATTTTGCCAAAGACAGGTCTGAATTTATATTTAAGTGTTTTCTTAAATGTCCACGGTGACTCCTATTTCTATGTTTTACGCC